>NC_069510.1:69753356-69973356 GCF_027579735.1 Bombina bombina
ACACCCATAACCACTGTCAGTACAGCATACTCACTACTGCAAGGGTCTAGTCACACCATAACCACTGTCAGTACAGCATACTCACTACTGCAAGGGTCTAGTCACACCATAACCACTGTCAGTACAGCATACTCACTAGTGCAAGGGT
Organism: Bombina bombina; assembly: GCF_027579735.1. Taxonomy (NCBI): domain Eukaryota; kingdom Metazoa; phylum Chordata; class Amphibia; order Anura; family Bombinatoridae; genus Bombina; species Bombina bombina. The sequence goes on from NC_069510.1 coordinate 69,753,505, forward strand.
CTAGTTTCCCCATAACCACTGTCAGTATAGCATTCTCACTACTGCAAAGGTCTAGTCACACCATAACCACTGTCAGTACAGCATACTCACTACAGCAAGGGTCTAGTCACACCATAACCACTGTCAGTACCTGATACTCACTACTGCAAGGGTCTAGTCACACTATAACCACTGTCAGTACTGGATACTCATTACTGCAAGGGTCTAGTCATACCATAACCACTGTCAGTATAGCATACTTACTACTGCAAGGGTCTAGTCACACCATAATCACTGACAGTACAGCATACTCACTACTGCAAGGGTCTAGTCACCCCATAATCACAAATTTACAGTTAATGTCTCTGTGACTGCCTTACTCATCAACTAACTATTTCCTGCTGAACTGCAGTGTAACATATATTAAACTTCCCCCCTGGAACCCAACACTATCTTTTTTGGTTCCACACATATTGATACATATTTTCCCTTTTTGGGGAAATGGCAAAAGCTATCTCTTTTAATTATTGTAAGAATATGGATCCTGAGATGCAGTCTTTCATTGTGCTAAATATTAGTCCACATAGTCATTTAGATATTCTGGTTTTCGGATACATCTCCCACTTCTAGTCTGGGTGTTTCTGGATCCATGTGGTTGTTCTGACAGGACTCTGTTGTCAACCTGAAATCTTTCCGTGTCTGATATTTCACTGTTCATTTCTTCTTGTCCTTCTTCTTCAGAGTTATTTGTCATTAATGGCTGGTTTGTATTCTCAACGTGAGATTCTTCTTGGGTGCTAGTTTGGGTCCTTGCTGGAGGCCTGTAGCGTCCAGTGCCTCTCAGATGCCTGCTATGTCTCCTCAGGACCTGTCCTGACTCTGTCACCACTTCATATGACCTAATTCCTACAGGAGCTCTTAGGCAAGCCTTCCACCACTCTTTTCCTTGGTTTGTTTGCGGTTGTACCCACACCTGTTCACCAACATTTAGAGGCCGCAGGTCTTTGGCTCCCTTGTTATATTGAGCAGCTTGCAATGATTGCTGCTTCCTGCACAGGATTTGGTGCCTGTCATTCATCACCTGATCCTGTATTAACAGACTCCCTCTCATTGGAAGTAACGATTTGGTCCTTCGACCCATCAGTCTTTGAGCACTCCATGCCTTGTGTTGGTGTGTTGCGATGATCCAAAAATGCTAGATAAGGATCATTTTGAGAAGTCACAGCTTTTTGCAGTAGTCTTTTGGCGGTCTTTACTGCTGACTCTACTTTTCCATTGCTTTGAGGGTATCCTGGTGACGAGGTAATGTGGTCAAAGTCCCAACCCAAACTGAAGTCTTTAAATTCCATTGAAATAAACTGTGGTCCATTATCAGAACATACTGTGTCTGGAATTCCATATCTGGCAAAATGGGCCTTTAATTTTCTTATTACTGTAGTAGATCTTGTATCCTGAAGATGGACTATCTCCCAGAAATTAGAGTCATAGTCCACTGTTATTAAATACTCCTTTCCTTGGAATGTGAACAAATCAATGCCAAGCTTTTCCCACGGTCTCGTTGGGATCTCATGAGGAACGAATGTCTCTTTCTGTTGTTGAGTATCAAATGAACGGCATATGTCACATTGGTCGATATATTCTTTTAGCTGTGCATTCATTCCTGGCCAGTAAATACTCTCCCTAGCTCTGCGTAGACATCCTTCCTGTGGTATACTGAGCTTTGTATTTCAGAAAACAAGCATTTTGTACAATTGTTATAAAGGTTAGCCCTAAAATTAGAGCTTGTTGCTCTTTTTTGTACTAATCAGAAAACAACTTCTATGTAGCCTGATTAGACAATATGAGACATTTAATATATGATGAATTTATGTATTAACTACAGACTTAAGTGTTAAAAAGCATAAGGATTTATTAATATAATACATATCTTATGTTCGATATATATATATGTAAACGGAAGCCACAGATGGAGAAGAAATACTGACACGCTCAGAATCAGTAATGGTAGAAACAAAATGATCTCTTTTACTTCACGCAATCACACACAGCCTAAAATATTTACAAGTTCAGACATTCCGCAGACACACATTGTTTGTTTATATTGGATATTGCAGGTGTCAGGCTCAACCTTAATATCTCTAAAAGAATTTAGAATGTTTGGGCCATGTTAGACAAGTGAACCACAACTGCTGGGATTTAGCTAGATAAATTTGTGTATGTTGCTGAAGTGGTTAATGGCTGCAGCATAGAGAAATCTGGCAGCATAGTTGAGTCCATAAAACCATACAGCATGATATAATATATTGAAGGCGTTTGTTAGTAGTTCCTATAGCCACCACATGTGTATATTGATACACTGAATAGGTGTGGCAGGAAAACTAGCAAACAGTTCAAATGTGAAATACAAAACCAAATATCAGTATTACTGAAAACTGCAGTCTGAAATAGAGAAGTTATAACAGCCCTTTATAACTAGGAAATATTACAAGCTGTCAGCTTAACTATAATGAAGCGCCAAGAGTGCTTTTTGTAGTGTGCACAAAATGGATTTTAAATTTAGAGAGATTGTTTGCAGAGATTCTGATAACAGTCCTTGTAATATATGCATATATTTTTATCCAAGCGCTTATAAGTTCATATATGGCAGCTTAACACTTTCCACAAGAAATGTATACATGTAGCAGATGTTCTTACCGGTATAAACTTAAGTGTAAGTTGCGGCCGTTGCAAGAAGGAGAATGCTGCAGCTCAGAGTGAGGCGTGGAGGTTGTGAGGATGAAGCAGTAGGTGCTTTGTGAACAGCGTTCACAAAATAAGCTGGATCAAGAGGGAGCTTGTAAAACAGCTCTTCAGGTAGAGGATGGCTGTAAGGATACTATCTGTCTCCAATACTAAGCAATGAGAATAAGGCAGGTGAGCCTTATAAAGCTGTTGAGAGTAAGCTGCTGGGTCCTAAAGTGAGACAAGTTTGTTATGTTGTATACATAGAGAGGATGACAACCTGACAGGACCCCCCTCTCAAGCAGCAACTCCCGGTGCTCAGGGTCGAGGGTTATCCGGATTGCGTTGGTGAAACCGGGATACAAGTCGAGGAGCAGAAATGTTAGAGGCCGGTTCCCAGGAGTCTTCATCAGAAGAGTAACCTTTCCAGTGTATAAGATATTCCAACCGACCATTCCTTCGACGAGAGTCCAAGATAGAGGAAACCTCATATTCTAGGTTAGGGTCTATAGCAACAGTAGGATGAGGAGTTACAGTAGTCGAGGCTCGGAGCTCCTTATAGGGTTTCAGCAGGGAAACATGAAATGTCGGATGGATTTTAAGGGAATTCGGTAAGGTCAAATGAACAGCATTGAGGTTAATAACTCTCTCAACAGGGTATGGACCAACAAACAGAGGAGAGAGTTTTTTCGAGGGTGTATTCAATTTCATATTCCTGGTGGAAAGCCAGACCAAATCACCTGGTGAGTAGTGAGGAGCAGGCAATCTTCGGCGATCATAATACCTCTTGTACTGATCCTTGGCTTTAACTATAGCTAATTCAATATTCTTGAAGTTCGAAGAGATATCTTCAGATAATTGGGAAATACTGGGCGATAAGGTATCGGATGTTGGCAGTAGGTGGAACCGAGGATGAAATCCATAGTTAGCAAAGAAGGGTGTTTGATTAATTGCAGAATGATGCGTATTATTGTAACAGAATTCAGCATAGGATATAAAGTCAGACCAGTGATGTTGCTGGGAAGAACAGAAGGACCTGAGGAATTGTTCCAACCACTGGTTGCACCTTTCGGTTTGACCGTTTCCCTGAGGATGGTAGACTGTAGTGAGTTTTCTTTGTAAAGAGAATGTTTTGCAAAATTCTTGCCATAATCTGCTGGAAAATTGTGTACCACGGTCACTGAGAATGGTAGTGGGAAGACCATGATGCTTGAATACATGATTAAGCAATAAATGTATGGTCTCCATTGCAGTTGGTAGTTTGGTAAAGGGTATAAAATGGCACATTTTGGTAAATAAATCCACTACGACGAGGATAGTAGTGTTTCTGGATGACACAGGTAAATCGACGATGAAATCCAATGCGATTTCAGACCATGGTCTTGTAGGGGTAGGTAAAGGCATGAGCAAGCCATAAGGTGGATGTTTATCTCTTTTAGAGATAGTGCAGACAGGACAAGAAAGAACGTGTTCTTTGATATCTTTATACAAATGAGGCCACCAGTAGTGTCTTGTGACTAACTCATGGGTTTTGGTAACCCCAGGATGACCCGCTAGAGATGATTCATGGACAGAGCGAAGTAGCGAGGGTCTGAGTGATGGTGGAATGTATAGTTTTGAACCATGGTAATAACAACCGTCTGGATGGAGTTGTATCATATGTAATGGTTTATTGTGATCTTTGTTTTGTTCTTTCAGGACTGTCGGTAAAGATTCAAAAGTAAATAGAAGGAATTTATCCTTTGGGATAATAGATTGTTCCGTTGTGGATACTGAAGTCTCAGATGCAATTCTGGAAAGAGCATCAGCTTTCTGGTTTTTTCCAGAAGGTCGGTAAGTGATAAGAAAGTTGAAGCGAGAGAAGAAAAGATTCCATCTGACTTGTCTAGCTGACAAGGTACGAGTACTTTTCAGGTATTGCAAATTCCTGTGGTCTGTGTAAATTAATGTAGGAATGGTGACCCCTTCCAACAAGTGACGCCAATGTTCTAATGAAAGTTTTATTGCAAGAAGTTCCTTGTCACCAATTGCATAGTTTTGTTCAGCTGTATTTAAAGTACGGGAATAAAAAGCTACAGGGGGGGGCGGAGCCGGAAGCTGCCATGAGTGCAGTGTAAATCCGGAGCTCCGTGCACTATGCCCGGACTAACCGATAAAATTTGGTGATCACTGATCAAAACACACAAAAAAGGGCAGATATGGATATCTGAATTCTCACTGATGCGGCAGAAGTTATTTGCGATGCAGAAGAGATAGCAGAACTGCATTTACAGACTTTGGCGCTTCGCAACTCACAAAACTACGCCATTGCTGCCACCGGAAGTAAGGCTAAAGGGCTGTTCCCACTATCTAAGCAAGGACGGTGACGGTGTTTACCGGAGGATACCAGGTAACCCAGCTCCATATAGCATCAGCTGCGCACTGTATTAGCCCTACCGATCCTGTGCAGATACCGGGCTGCTGGATACAAGACCTCAATAGAAGGGGGTGAGGTCGCGCTATGGGGCGATATTCTCCCCGTTAACTATGGGACACTGATTTATCTGTCTAGCGGTCTGGTATGGCTGCACAACACACAGTTAGCATTGAATTGACACCGGAATAGCCAAACTGGGATAACAGCTAGCTTGTTCACTATATGGGGATATCGCTTTATCATTGACTTTTTTTTTTGCTGCCATCTACTGACAGACAGCATAACTTATACAATTGCATGTCAAAGGAGGAGGAAAACAAGCCGCTGGTAGCAACGTAAGAACTGTTTAACCCTTCTTATACCAAAAGAAACATACAGCACAAGCAGGGTTAATCCCCTTAACTACTGTCCAAATTGCTGACATCCGCTGGCGCTCAATATGGCTGCTAGACGTGTGATTAGAGCTGAGAAGTCAACTAAACTAGCACCCATTAAAACACTGCCTATGACTTCTTTCCTGCAAAATGCTGACTCAAGGGAGATCTCTCACACAGATATCAATCAGGGGGAACAATCTCCAAATCAAGTTACACAACTTAGCAAGACGCCCCAAACCCCAGAATCACAACTCCCTGCTTCCTTACTCAGTAATCTACCCTCAAAACAGGATATTGCAGACATAGTCCGCACCTGTATAAGAGAAGAACTGGCAGCAATGTCACAAGACATTCACGCACTGGGATTCCAGGTAGAATCGCTAGAGAATAACCACGAACAACTTAAAGAAGAGGTTTCTACTCTGACAGAGCAAGTAACATCACAACAAGAGGTCATTAATGGCCTCCAAGAGAAACTTGAGGACTTGGAGAACCGCAGTAGGCGGAAGAACCTGAGAATCAGAGGAGTCCCTGAGGATGTCCTGCCACGTGATTTCCCAGTCTACCTACCTGCTCTGTTCCAGCATGTGAAAGAAACGTCACATACAACAGATATACAGTGGGTAAGGGCGCACAGAGCTCTTCGCCCAAGGCCCCCGGATAATGCCCCACCTAGGGATATCATCATTAGATTCAAGAACTTTCTAGAGAAGGAAATGATTCTGAATCAATCTCGTAAGAATCAACCGATCAGATTCAGAGGGACGGTTCTTCAATTTTACCAGGATCTATCATATGAAACTCTCCAAAGGCGAAAGGAATTTTCACCGCTGACCACTACACTCAGGAACAAAAAGATCCCCTACAGATGGGGCTTCCCAGCGCAAATTTGGGTCCTAAGAAATAATTCTAGACTGATCTGCAGAACTCCAGAGGACATCCCTGACTTCTGCTCAACACTAGGACTCGATCCTATAGAACCAGAAGAGGCAACCATCACCAAGCAGCCTCCCACAAAGAGACCAAACAGACAGACATCGGCCTGGCACACAGTTTCCTCCAAAAAAGGGAAAGCTAATGTCTCACCAACAGGCCTGAAGGTTGCTGATCAGCTTAGTTCTACCAGTGTTACCTGAGTTGTAGGACTCCAATTTAGGTTTGAGATTTGAAGCTTTAATATAAGTTTTAATGCAAGTTTAATACCAGTTTTTTTTTTTTTCTTTCCTCTTGCTCATTTATATCTGTAATACATGTGGTTTAAGATTTATTTTATGCATCAGCAGCAAATTTGGCCCACTGAAGCCCTTACTTTTTGAAGGGTGATTCCGCTGACATAGAATCCTCAGTCAAACTGTAAGCCACCCTGTCAACCTGGGATTTTCACGATTTTTGATTAGCACCTTTCATTACCGTCTTTATATTAATCCCTTATAGTACGGTTGATACCAGTAAGCTATTTTTTTTTTTTTTTTTTTTTATTAATTCTATTTACCGAAGTCGATAACTTTCTAAAAGAAAATTTTTCGGGCTAGTAACTAACATCCCCATTAGTCTACTCTCGATATGCCCTACATTAGGACGAGAGGCTCTTATGTTTATGTTTATGTTTGTTTAACAATAGTTATTCTATCTTATTTTTTTAGTTATAATCTGTTTTTGTTCGCACTGTTTGTAATGTTAAAATTCAGTTTTACAGGACATGAAACTTGCAACATGACCAACTCAGGATCTTGCACCAGGAACCAGACCGCATTCCTCAACCAACTGGTACTCAAGTAGGTAAAATGACACAGTCCAAACGTAGTTACACACATCATTTGACCCTAGTGACACAAAATGCCAAGGGCTTAAATTCACCAGCCAAACGCTCTAAAGCAATGCTGGATCTTGCAAAACGACATGCAGATATTGTGTTTCTGCAGGAGACACATTTTAGACATAAAAGGGAACCCAAATTCTATGGGAAATTATATACTACACATTTTCATAGCTCTGGTCCTAGTAAAAAAGCAGGAGTTAGCATACTAATTAGAAAGGACCTTCCTTTCTCATTGACTCAGACGGAAAGAGATAGAGAAGGTAGATTCCTAGGCATTACAGGGCTACTATATGGCCGTCCTATAACCTTAGTGAACGTATATGCCCCAAATAACAATCAGACCCCTTTTTTCCGTAGTGCGTTCAGGAGAATACTTGATTTAGCAGTTGGTCCAATATATTTGGCAGGAGATTTCAACTTCCCTTTACAACCTACAAAAGACAGCTCTAACCCCAACATAACAGTGTCCAAAAAGACTTCCACATACTTGTGGAAAAATTTAAGAGAACTTAATCTGTACGATGTCTGGCGCCTAATCCATAACGACAAAAGAGACTACACTTTTTTTTCCCATCCAAACAAAACGCATAGTAGGCTAGATTATATATTCACTAACCAAAAAGGTCTCCCCTATGTTCACAAGTGTGAGCTTTCCCCTACCTCATGGTCTGACCACTCAGCAGTTAAATTACAATTCTCATGGCCTGAGACACCATCTGAACCATACATGTGGAAATTAGATGAAACCCTTTTACACGACCCGAAACATGTAGATATCCTTACCACACTCATATCGGAATATTTTAAATTCAATACTAACTCTATAGCAGATAACTTTAAAATTTGGGAGGCACATAAATGTGTTGTTCGTGGAGAATTAATAAAATTGAAAGCACAGGCAAGGCAAAAAGCTCGTTTATTGTATAAGGAATTATCTGAGACCTTTTTAAGACTTGATCATTCATTCAAATTAAATCCAACTGACCCCATAATAACACAAGAATATAACTCGGCGCGATTAGCTCTAGATACATTTTTAGATATAGAGCATCAAACACTCCGTAGGAAAACAAATAGCCTATTCCATTACGAGAGCAACAGAACAGGTAAACTTTTAGCTCGCGCATTAAAAAAAAAAACGATTTAAGTCATTTATTTATGAAATCCAGGACCCCCAACATAAAACTACAGTAGTTACCACTAAAGACATTCTACAGACCTTTCAGGGGTATTATGCCAATCTTTACAACATAACTGACACATATCCTTCTGAGGGACACTTATCAAACCTTACTTCCTATATTGCGCACAGCCAGATCCCTAAAATCACTCAAGACCAATTAAAAGATTTAAATCTACCAATTTCATTACAAGAGTTAAAAAGCGCGATTACCTCACTACCCAAAGGGAAGAGCCCGGGCCCTGATGGTTTCTCTTCTAAATATTATAAAACCTTCTCTCCAATCCTAGTCCCAGTTCTCACTTCCCTCTTTAATGAAGTCTCTGAGAACAATCCTTTTCCTCCCTCAATGTTGGAAGCCCAAATCTCTATACTCCCCAAGCCGGGTAAACCCCCGACCATACCGGCAAACTTCAGGCCGATTTCTCTACTGAACGTAGACATCAAATTGTATGCTAAAATTATTGCGACCCGAATAAACACCCTTCTACCTTCCATAATCCATATAAACCAAGCTGGTTTCATACCAACGCGCGAAACTAGAGACAACACTTCCAAAATTCTGACTTTAATGGAATATGCATACAAACAACAGGCCCCCTCCGCGTTCATATCTATGGATGCGGAGAAGGCCTTTGATAGGCTGGATTGGCTTTTTCTAAAACAAACCCTATTTGGGTTTGGATTTGATCAAGAAATGGTAGGAAAGATTTTTGCCCTTTATAATAAACCACAAGCTAGAATTAAGTTGAACGACACTACCTCTGATACATTACAGATTTCAAACGGAACCAGGCAGGGCTGCCCACTTTCACCGCTACTTTTTGTACTTTCAATGGAGATACTAGCTTCTTATGTGAGAAACAATGCAGACATTACAGGACACACTATAGGAAACACCGAATATAAAATAACATTATATGCGGATGACGTATTCGTCACTCTCACGAACCCTAACTCATCTATCCCTGCTCTCATGCAACTATTAAGGACATACGGTCATTATTCTAACCTGCGAATTAATGTCGCAAAATCGGAATTGCTGAGTGTTCATTTAGAACCTGCGACAATACAAAATATTCAAAAACAGTTCCACTTTAGAATTCAAGAGAAAGCAATAAAATATCTCGGCGTCTACCTGTCCCCAGCCCTGCAGGAAACGTTAACATTGAATTATGAAGCCCTTACAATACACATTACCTCCATGTTTAGAACATGGAGTGATAAATTTTTGTCTTGGCTCGGTAGACTCAATGCAATTAAAATGATAATTTTACCCAAAATATTGTACCTTCTACAGACCCTGCCGATACCCCTCCCAGACCGTATGATATATCGTCTTCAGAAGATGTTAAATTCCTTCATATGGTCGCATCAACGACCACGCATCGCTACAGCCACTATATACCGCCCCAAAGAGTTAGGAGGATTGGGAGCCCCAAACATATTACACTATAGGTTTGCGACTTTCCTAGCTAGAATAGTGGACTGGTGCAAACATGCAGCCAGTAAAGAATGGGTCCAGCTGGAACATTATTTAACTACCACTACCACCTTAAGTGGCCAATGCTGGCTTCCTTCCAACCATAGAATAATATTAAGTACGACCCCAACAATCACAAGAGAAACCTACAAAGTTTGGGATACAACCATAAAGAAACACAAACATATTTCTACAATACACTCACCCTTAACCCCGATGTTAGGGAACCCCGCATGTCCAATACAACTTAAGACTTATGGCCAAGATACTGTAGGGATTAGCGACGCATTACCAGCATATAAATTTTTTCAAGGTGAGAAAGTTAAAACACAGACCGAGATTATCTCTGATTGTGGAGATATTTTCCAAAACTGGCTAACGCATTCCCAGATCCATCATTTTCTATCTACACACCCTTTCAAAACACAACTGACACGTGCTTTATCCCCTTTTGAAAACTTATGTACGGTACCGCTCCCTAGCAGGGGTATCCTTTCTCTCGCACATAAACAAATAGTAACATCTTACTCTAATTCCATGCCCACTTATGTGGCTAAATGGGAAAAAGAGACAAGAGAAACATTACCTACACAAACATGGTTATCTATATTCTCCCACATGAGTAAATCCTCCTCATCTATATCCACACTGGAAATGAACTTGAAATTAATGTGTAGGTGGTATTATACTCCAGTGCGTTTGCACCAACTCTTCCCTACCACCCCAGCACTATGTTGGAGAGGCTGCCAAGACATAGGGACACCATTCCATATATGGTGGCACTGCTCAATAGCGAGGGATTATTGGGAATCCATAAGGAAAGAAATTGAAAAAGTGTTAAAAATCCCCCTGGCTCATAATATTTGGATCTTCCTTTTTAACCATTTCCCCAAAATCAAGTGCAAACTTAGACTCGCGTTATTAACATTAATGATAAACTCAGCTAAAAAGCTAATACCCCTAAATTGGAAAAAAAGGAGCTCCCAACAATCAAAATGTGGAAAGATACAGTAACACATAACCTACACCTAGAGAGATACCACTATGGACAAACAAACCGATTAGATGACTACTCCTCTATTGGTTTTATATGGGAGGAATACTTAAACGCTGGATTGACTGACTCCCAAACGATGTAGAATCCAGACATGACTGGGGGGAAGGGTGGTAGCCAGCTCTGACTGTAGCTCAGGTCACAGGGCCCACTTGATTTTCCTACTTAGTAGTTATATGGATTTTTGAGACTCGACAGGAATGCTTGATCTTGAGACTTTAAAGCAACTACTTCTATATGACGGCTGGTATCCTGGTGCAATATTAATATCAATATTACTGATATTGGTACAACGTTATTAATAATATTGTTAGAGATAGCATGGTTACTATTACGAATGTCACTGTTATTATTTTCTTTTTTTTTTTTTTTTATTATTGTTATCATCATCAAGATATTCTCATTTACTGTTCACCTTCGTATTTATTTGGTTATTGCACTTTATCCTGCAAAGAAGGACATTACACTTTGTTTATTTGAATACGAAGAACTGACAAAATTACAGATCTAGTGATCGACACTTTCTTTGACTACAAATACAAAAAGGACCTTGGAAAGGGCCCTCAGCCTAAGGAGGCATATATCTCTTATTCTTGAATAACTATATTTTCAATGTAAAGCGACATTATGCTTCTGTATTTGAACTTGCAAGGATTGTGGCAATGTGTGCTTACACCTATGCTCTGTATCTCTTTCTTTTTCTTTAATAAATCTTGTTATAAAAAAAAAAAAAAAAAAAAAAAAAAAAGCTACAGGATGCAGAGGTTTTGTTAAATCTTCTCTCTGTGACAAGATGGCCCCAATGGCGAGGTTGGAGGCGTCAACCTCCAGTATGAACTGAAGTTTCATATTGGGGAAACGCAGAATAGGTGCTGTAGTAAATCTTTGTTTGAAGAAGTCAAAAGCAGTTTGAGCTTCCTGGGTCCATTTAAAAGGTGTATTCGCTCTTGTTAGGGCTGTTAAAGGTATTGCGAGTTTTGAAAAGTTTTTTATGAACTTGCGGTAGAAGTTCGCGAAACCCATGAAGCATTGTACCTGGCGTTTAGTTTTGGGAATAGGCCAGTTTAGAATAGCTTCTATCTTTTTGTTTTCCATACGAATACCAGAAGAAGTTATTTCATAACCCAAAAATGATATAGACTGTGAGTTAAACAAACATTTTTCAGCTTTTGCATATAGATGGTTACCTCTGAGCCTAGAGAGGACTTGTCTTACGTGGAGGACATGTTCTTGATAAGTTTTAGAGTATATTAAGATGTCATCTAAGTAAATAACTATATAGACATCTAAGATATCTCTGAATAGGTCATTGATCAGGTGCTGAAAGGTTGCAGGGGCGTTACAAAGGCCAAACGGCATAACGACATACTCAAATAGGCCGTAGCGGGTCCTAAATGCCGTCAACCATTCATCGCCTGACCTAATCCGTATGAGATTGTATGCACCCCTTAAGTCTAATTTTGTGAAGAATTTAGCCCCCTCCAATCTTTCTATGAGTTCTGGAATGAGGGGCAGGGGATAACGGTTTTTGACTGTTATTTTGTTTAACTGCCTGTAATCGACAATTGGTCTAAGAGACCCATCTTTATTTTTTACGAAAAATATACCGGCACTGGCCGGAGATGTGGAAGGACGTATAAATCCTTTTTTTAAATTTTCATCAAGGTATGATTTCAAGTGTTTGAGCTCTGGCTCTGATAGAGGGAATATATGCCCGGAAGGAATTTCAGAGCCTGGTATGATTTCAATCGGGCAATCATATTTCCTGTGGGGAGGCAGGTTTTCAAAATCTGTTTTACTAAACACATCGGCATAATCCTGGTAAACTTCAGGAATGTTGACATCCTGGAAGTCTTCAGTGGTTTGTAAAACAGTGACTGGAAAACAGGTAGACAATCAGAAACTGGAATTAAACGTAAGGGATTGATTAGCCCAGTTAATGTGAGGATTATGTGTAGTGAGCCAACTAATGCCTAAAACTATGGGTGAAATAGGCGAGGAGATAACATCGAATGTAATATACTCCCTGTGATGTTCTGCGGTCACTACTAGTAGGGGGATTGTTTGAAATTCTACTGGGCCAGAAGTGATGGGATTGCCATCAATGCCTCTCAAAGAAACAGGAGTCCGTTTGTGCACCAAAGGTATTTTATTTACATGTGTGAATTGTTTATCTATATATGAGGCTGTTGCTCCTGAGTCAATTATCGCGGAAGCGTTGACTCGGTGATGGTCCCACTGTAATAGAAGGGATAAATTTAGGTAGGATGATGGTTGTATCAGAGTACTGCAGCAGAATGGTTGCATAATAGTCTTACCCTTGTTTTGCCTCTGGAGAGTTGGGCATTCTTTGACAGTGTGGTTATCAGATGCACAATACAAACAGAGGTTGTTTCTTCTTCTCCTGATCTTTTCCTCAGGCGACAGAGGTCCTTTTATCATACCTATGTCCATAGGTTCAGATGTAGGTTTGACTATGTGAGGTGTTGTCTGTTTCTTTGGGTATGTGTCGTGATAAGACCTCTCCTGCTGTCGTTCCCTAAGACGTCTGTCTATTGTTATAGTAAGGGTCATTAATTCCTCAAGTGTAGGTGGTAACTCTAATCTAGAAAGTTCATCTTTTATTCCATCAGAGAGACCTAATCTGAATTGATTTCTCAATGAAATATCGTTCCATAAAGTATCTTTTGCGCATTTTTTAAAGTCAGTAATGTAGTCTTGAACTACTCTTTTCTTTTGTGTAAGACTTCTCATAGCATTTTCTGCAGTGATTTGTTTGTATGGGTCCTCATAGAGTTGACCCATCGCAGTAAAAAAAAATTCTAAGGAATTCAATATATCATCATTGCTCTCAAAATAAGCATTAGCCCACGTGCGGGGCTCTCCCCTTAGGTAAGATATAACCGTGAGAACCCTAGCTCTATCGTTAGGGTAAGTGTGGGGTCTGAGAGAAAACATTAGTAAACAGGCATTTTTAAAATCTCTATAGAGAGACCTATCACCATGAAATTTCTCAGGGGGACTGACCTGAGGCTCTATTATGGGAAGTCTTTTATCAACAACATCCCTAATATATGCTTTTAATGTATCATTCTCAGCCTTGAGTGTATTTAAACCTTCTGTTAGTATATCAACCCTTTGGTTTAATGTCTGCATATGGGCGTTGATCCCAGCTGGGTCCATGTTGTAATTGGCTTAGTATTCTGTCAGGCTCAACCTTAATATCTCTAAAAGAATTTAGAATGTTTGGGCCATGTTAGACAAGTGAACCACAACTGCTGGGATTTAGCTAGATAAATTTGTGTATGTTGCTGAAGTGGTTAATGGCTGCAGCATAGAGAAATCTGGCAGCATAGTTGAGTCCATAAAACCATACAGCATGATATAATATATTGAAGGCGTTTGTTAGTAGTTCCTATAGCCACCACATGTGTATATTGATACACTGAATAGGTGTGGCAGGAAAACTAGCAAACAGTTCAAATGTGAAATACAAAACCAAATATCAGTATTACTGAAAACTGCAGTCTGAAATAGAGAAGTTATAACAGCCCTTTATAACTAGGAAATATTACAAGCTGTCAGCTTAACTATAATGAAGCGCCAAGAGTGCTTTTTGTAGTGTGCACAAAATGGATTTTAAATTTAGAGAGATTGTTTGCAGAGATTCTGATAACAGTCCTTGTAATATATGCATATACTTTTATCCAAGCGCTTATAAGTTCATATATGGCAGCTTAACACTTTCCACAAGAAATGTATACATGTAGCAGATGTTCTTACCGGTATAAACTTAAGTGTAAGTTGCGGCCGTTGCAAGAAGGAGAATGCTGCAGCTCAGAGTGAGGCGTGGAGGTTGTGAGGATGAAGCAGTAGGTGCTTTGTGAACAGCGTTCACAAAATAAGCTGGATCAAGAGGGAGCTTGTAAAACAGCTCTTCAGGTAGAGGATTGCTGTAAGGATACTATCTGTCTCCAATACTAAGCAATGAGAATAAGGCAGGTGAGCCTTATAAAGCTGTTGAGAGTAAGCTGCTGGGTCCTAAAGTGAGACAAGTTTGTTATGTTGTATACATAGAGAGGATGACAACCTGACAGCAGGTAATAGGATATGCCCAATATTTCAGAATGGTGACAATAAACAAGCAGGTATGAAGTTTAAAGGCTTTAGTTTTGTTCGTGTACGTTACCACCTTGAGGACCGTGGGTGTTCCGTTACTGCATTGGAAGATCCGTGTCTGGGACAGGCAGCGTGTGTGAATGCGGCTTACTTCCGGGTAGCGTTAAAAAAATAGATCCGGCCGTTCAATGATCCAGACTCGGTAATAACAAAGTTGCGATAAGTTCATAAGAGATTCAAGATGAAGCAAAAGTAAATATTAGAAAGTTACTTTGCACAGGATACAAGCAATAGGAGACCTGAAATAAGAATAGCTACAACAGAGTAGGTATGACTTCAATAATCAGGCAGTAAATGAATGTTACAGGTAGTCCTTAAATAGGGAGGAGACCACATAGGAGGGGTTAGAGTTAAAGGTATACCACATCTCCCCCCCTTCAAGGAAGCACCCCAGGGGTTTCCAAGCTAGGTTTCTCAGGATAGCGGCGATGAAAATTTCGCAGAAGACGGGGAGTGCGAAGATCAGAATGAAGTTGCCAAGAGTTATCCTCCGAACCATAACCCTTCCATTTCACAAGGTACTCCAACCTCCGCCTATGGATCCTAGAATCCAACACAGCTTCGACTTCATACTCCTCTCGATCATCAATGAGTATTGGAGGTGGTCGAGACAAGGAGAGGGACTGAGGTGAAGGAAGATATGGCTTTAGCAAGGAGACATGAAAAGAGGGGTGAATCTTAAAATCCTGAGGAAGCTCCAATCTCACAGCATTGAGGTTGATTATTTTAGACACCTTAAAAGGACCCAAGTATTGATTTGCTAGCTTTTTGCAAGGAACGGAAAGTTTAAGATTCTTCGTCGAGAGTAGTACTAAATCTCCAATCTGATAAGAAGGGCTAGCTGTGTGATGGGTATCATACAACCTTTTTTGATAATCTTTAGCTTCCGAAAGATGTTTTTTCAGGATGTCAAGCCTTTCTTGTAGAGTAGTTGCGAAATCCAATGCTGAGGGAGAGTTCACTTGTTGAGAGGACAAAGAGATGGTGGTAGGATGATATCCATAAGTAACGAAGTATGGGGATAGTTTAGTTGATGAAGAAGTAGTATTGTTGTAACAGAATTCTGCCAAAGGTAAATAAGATGACCAATCATCCTGTAGATGAGATATATAGCAACGAAGATATTGCTCAAGGGTTTGGTTGAGTCGTTCTGTAAGACCATTTGTCTGAGGGTGAAAGGCAGTCGAGTATCTTGAATCAATCTTGATAAGCTTACATAAAGATCTCCAAAAATTAGAGGTAAACTGAGTACCACGGTCAGTTATAATAACTTTAGGCAGTCCATGTAAGCGAACTATGTTGTCTAGGAAAACGTGAGCTGTTGTGAAAGCTGTAGGGAGACCTTTTAGGGGAATGTAATGAGCCAGTCTTGTTAAATGGTCAACGACAACTAAAATAGTATTGTAATGGTGGGATTCAGGTAACTCAACAATAAAGTCCATTGATATGGTACTCCAGGGTTTGTCAGGAATAGGCAGAGGAGATAAAAGACCTGATGGTCTTTTGTGAACTAACTTATTCCTGGCGCAGGTATCACAATGTTTTACGTAATTTGTAATATAAGTATCCATGAGTGGCCACCAATAATTTCTCCTGGTTAGGTCAATAGTTTTAGAAATACCTGGATGACCCGCTAGTGTCCCGTCATGGGTTTGTTTAAGAATGGAAGATCTAATTTGTTTGGGGATATATAGTTTAGAATTATGGTAAAAAAGACCAGTATTGGAATCTTTTTGACAGTCTATTCCATGTGGTGGTTCATGTTTTAATTCTTTTAATATCTCTTCTTCTAAAGGTGTTAGTAAACCTATAATTTTTTCTTTTGGAATGATTTGGTTGATTTGATTATGAGTGTCTTGTTCATGTAGTCTAGAGAGAGCATCGGCTTTGGTGTTCAAGTGTCCCGGTCTGTATGTTAAAAGAAAATTGAAACGATCAAAGAATATCGACCATCTTGCTTGCCTTGCAGACAAGGTCTTACTTGTTTTTAGAAATTCAAGATTTTTATGGTCGGTATAAATCTTAAAAGGCAGTTTAGAACCTTCTAATAAATGTCTCCAGTGATCTAGGGCACGTTTTATAGCTAGAAGTTCTTTATCTCCTATGCTATAGTTTTTCTCAGCGCTAGTCAACATTTTTGAATAGAAAGCAATAGGATGAATCTCAGTCTTGTTCTTATCTTGTTGTGATAATACTGCACCGATACCTGAGTCAGATGCATCAACTTCAAGGATAAATTCCAAATCAAAGTCTGGCATAGCTAGAATGGGTGCTGTTGTAAAATATTCTTTCAATTTATTAAAGGCAAGACTAGCGGATTCTGTCCACTTAAATCTTTGTTTTTCACTAGTAAGTGCTGTTAATGGTTTAACGATTGAAGAGAAATTTTTAATAAACTTTCTATAAAAATTCGCAAAACCAATGAATCGTTGTACAGATTTTGTGGAAGTTGGAGTAGGCCAATTCAAAATTGCTGATACCTTCTCCGGATCCATTTGTATTTTGTTGGGACTGATGATATAACCCAAGAATTTTATTTCTGTGACATGAAAAGAACATTTTTCCAGTTTAGCATATAGTTTGTGTTCTTTTAAACGAGTTAATACCCAGCGTACATGCTTTTCATGTTCTTGTGGTGTTCTAGAATAAACGTCGTCAAGGTATATTATGACACAAACGTCAATCAGGTCACGAAAGATCTCATTTATAAAAAACTGAAAAGTTGCCGGAGCATTACTCAGACCGAAAGGCATTACGTTATATTGGAAAAGGCCATATCTGGTCCTGAATGCCGTTTTCCATTCGTGACCTTATTTGATTCTAATCAAATTATAAGCTCCCTTTAAATCTAATTTGGTGTAAATAGTGGCACCAGTTAGACGTTCCAAAAGTTCAGGTATTAAAGGTAAAGGGTACCTGTTTTTTATTGTGATGTTATTTAATGCCCTATAATCAATAATAGGTCTTATGGTACCATCCTTGTTTCTTACTAGAAACATTCCTGCAGCTGCAGGGGATGTGGAGTGTGAAATAAATCCCTTACGTAAATTTTCGTCTAGGTAATTTCTAATATACTGGAGTTCCTCTTGAGAGAGGGGATAGATCTTACCATGAGGGATTTTGGAACCAGGTATTATATCGATAGGGCAGTCAAATTCCCTATGGGGTGGAAGGTTTTCTGCCTCTTTTAAATTAAATACTTCTGCCAAATCCTGATAACACGAGGGTAAACCATTATCAAGTGACGCTATGGTTTGATGTGGGTAACAAGTGTTTGAGCAAAAGGCAGAATCTAATGTTACCTTATTTGAAACCCAATTCATGTTTGGGTTGTGTTTCTTCAACCAAGGATACCCTAGGATGAGAGTATGCTGATGTATGGATATGAGATCAAAAGATAAATATTCAGTGTGTCCCTGCAATGATGTTACAAGCAGGGGAACAGTATGATGTGTAATAGGTCCTTGTTCTATGAATGAACCATCTATTAACTTAATAGACACAGGATTTTGTTTGCAAATAACTGGTATTTGATTTTTATTTACATAAGTGGAATCAATGTAATTTCCGGATGCTCCTGAATCAATTAATGCCTTAGTTTGGATATTTTTCTGGTCCCACTGTAAAGAAATGGACAAAGTCATGTGTGTATCATTTGCAATGCTGTAAATAAAGTCACTGGTTATTGTCTTACCATTCTTTTGTTTTTTCAACAAAGGACAAGTGGATACTACATGTTCTTTTTGAGCACAGTATAAACAGAGATTTTCCAACCTCCTTCTAATTTTTTCCTCTGGTGGCAGAGGTCCTCTAAGAACTCCAATCTCCATAGGGGTAGCACTGCCATGAGCTCTGTCATGACTTGTTGTGACTTGGTAAGGTTTCCTGGATGGGGTATCATAAGAGGCCCTCTCTGCTCTCCTTTCTCTCAAACGACGATCTAAAGATGTGCTTAATTTAATAAGACCCTCAAGGGTATCTGGGATCTCAAGACGGGAAAGTTCATCTTTGAGTGATTCAGACAAACCCAAACGATATTGATTCTTCAAACTGATTTCATTCCACTGAGAGTCCTCTGCCCACATCTGAAACTCAGTGGTATAATCTTCCACATTTCTCTTACCCTGTTTTAAAGACCTCAATCTCGTTTCAGCATTTATTTGAGTATTTGAGTCTTGATATAGACTAGCTAAAGCAGAAAAAAAAATCCTGTAATGAGTCTAGGATAGGGTTATTGTTTTCAAAAAACCTATTAGCCCAAGTCCTGGGTTCACCTTGTAGGAAAGATATTGTGGTACATACTTTAATCCGCTCAGTATGATAAGTCTTAGGTCTAAGGGAAAATAATAAGTTACAGGCATTCTTAAATTCCCTGAACTCAGAACGTTTCCCTGAGAAAGGTTGTGGATAATTAATATGAGGTTCAGGTGGATCATGAGGCTTTTGTGAAACATAATCTTTAACTATTGTTTTAAGTGCAGCATTTTCAGTCTGTACTTCAGTCACTGCTCTTGCTAAATAATCAAGTTTAAGATAGACATTATTAAACTCCTTTTTTATTTCATTAGGATCCATAATGGTAATTATTTCAAAAATAAGTTTTTTTGGGCCTGATTATTATGTGGTATACTGAGCTTTGTATTTCAGAAAACAAGCATTTTGTACAATTGTTATAAAGGTTAGCCCTAAAATTAGAGCTTGTTGCTCTTTTTTGTACTAATCAGGGGCGCGATCCGATATCGATCGCAGTTTGCGGCGCAAGCGAGGGAACCGGCGTCGCCCGCAGTTTCAGCTCGCAACTCGAGCCATCCCATATAGGTCGCCGTCAGATGCTAACGTGCCGTAAGTCTCACAAACCAGCGATGTCCAGAAATCTGCGTAAGTACAAATTTCTGGCGTCGCCAGTGACTTGCGCCACGTTAGAAACTGCCGGCGCCTATAAAACCTGACTAAAGTTTAAAACACCCGCACTGTCTAACACGCCTCCCTAACATAGCCCGCACTGTCTAACACGCCTCCCTAACATAGCCCGCACTGTCTAACCCTCTATCCGCTATCCCCCCTCACTAGCCTAACAATAAAAATGCTATTAACCCCTAAACCGCCGCTCCTTTACCCCGCCGCAACCTAATAAAATTATTAACCCCTAAACCGCCGCTCCCGTACCCCGCCGCCAGCTATATTATATCTATAACCCCCTAAAGTGAGCCCCTAACACTGCCGCCATCTATATTAAAATTATTAACCCCTAATGTAAGCCCCTGACACCGCCGCCATCTCTATTAAAATGATTAACCCCTAATTTAATCTACCTACCCCGCCGCCAGCTATATTATCTATATTAACCCTAAGTATATTATAGTTAATATAGGTATTACATTATATATATTAACTATATTAACCCTAATTATATTAGGGTTAATATAGTTAATATAGTTACTATAGTATTTATATTAACTATATTAACTCTATCTAACCCTAACTAAATTTATATTAAATTAATCTAATTCATTTATAAACTAAAATATTCCTATTTAAATCTAAATACTTACCTATAAAATAAACCCTAAGATAGCTACAATATAATTAATAATTACATTGTAGCTATGTTAGGGTTAATATTTATTTTACAGGTAAATTGTTAATTATTTTAACTAGTTATAATAGATATTAAATAGTTATTAACTATTTAATATCTACCTAGTTAAAATAATTACCCAATTACCTGTAAAATAAATCCTAACCTAAGTTACAAATACACCTACACTATCAATAAATTTAATAAACTACTAACATCTATCTAAAAATACAATTAAATTAACTAAACTAAATTACAAAAAAAAAAAAAAACACTAAATTACAAAAAAAAAAAAAAGATTACAAGATATTTAAGCTAATTACACCTATTCTAAGCCCCCTAATAAAATAATAAACCCCCAAAATAAACATTTTTAATTTAGTGTTTGTTTTTTTTGTAATTTAGTTTAGTTAATTTAATTGTATTTTTAGATAGATGTTTGTAGTTTATTAAATTTATTGATAGTGTAGGTGTATTTGTAACTTAGGTTAGGATTTATTTTACAGGTAATTGGGTAATTATTTTAACTAGGTAGATATTAAATAGTTAATAACTATTTAATATCTATTATACCTAGTTAAAATAATTAACTATTTACCTGTAAAATAAATATTAACCCTAACATAGCTACAATGTAATTATTAATTATATTGTAGCTATCTTAGGGTTTATTTTATAGGTAAGTATTTAGATTTAAATAGGTATATTTTAGTTTATAAATTAATTAGATTAATTTAATATAAATGTAGTTAGGGTTAGATAGAGTTAATATAGTTAATATAAATACTATAGTAACTATATTAACCCTAATATAATTAGGGTTAATATAGTTAATATATATAATGTAATAACTATATTAACTATAATATACTTAGGGTTAATATAGATAATATAGCTGGCGGCGGGGTAGGTAGATTAAATTAGGGGTTCATCATTTTAATAGAGATGGCGGCGGTGTAAGGGGCTTACATTAGGGGTTAATAATATTAATATAGCTGGCGGCGGTATAGGGGGATTAGATTAGGGGTTAATAATTTTTATATAGCTGGCGGCGGTGTAAGGGGTCAGATTACGGGATAGATAAGGTAGATGGCGGCGGTTTTAGGGGCTCACAGTAGGGGGTTAGTTTATGTAGATGTCGGCGGGGTCCGGGAGCGGCGTTTTAGGGGGTAATAACTTTATTAGGGATTTCGGGGGGGGGGATCGCGGTTGACAGGGAGATAGACATTGCGCATGCGTTAGGTGTTAGGTTTATTTTAGCAGATCGCGGTTGACAGGGAGATAGACATTGCGCATGCGTTAGGTGTTAGGTTTATTTTAGCAGCCAGTTTAGGAAGTTACGGGGCTCCAATAGTCAGCGTAAGGCTTCTTACGGCTGCTTTTTGTGGCGAGGTGAAAATGGAGTAAGTTTTCTCCATTTTCGCCACGTAAGTCCTTACGCTGCATATTGGATACCAAACTGCGCGGGTTTGGTATACCTGCCTATGGCCCAAAAAACTGCGGGCGACGGCAGAAATATACGCGCGTAACTTCTAGGTTACGCCGTATATAGGATACCAAATCCGCGCAATTATTGGCGTCGCCGGCTTTTGCGGGCGACGATTTTTATCGGATCGACCCCCAGAAAACAACTTCTATGTAGCCTGATTAGACAATATGAGACATTTAATATATGATGAATTTATGTATTAACTACAGACTTAAGTGTTAAAAAGCATAAGGATTTATTAATATAATACATATCTTATGTTCGATATATATATATGTAAACGGAAGCCACAGATGGAGAAGAAATACTGACACGCTCAGAATCAGTAATGGTAGAAACAAAATGATCTCTTTTACTTCACGCAATCACACACAGCCTAAAATATTTACAAGTTCAGACATTCCGCAGACACACATTGTTTGTTTATATTGGATATTGCAGGTAATAGGATATGCCCAATATTTCAGAATGGTGACAATAAACAAGCAGGTATGAAGTTTAAAGGCTTTAGTTTTGTTCGTGTACGTTACCACCTTGAGGACCGTGGGTGTTCCGTTACCGCATTGGAAGATCCGTGTCTGGGACAGGCAGCGTGTGTGAATGCGGCTTACTTCCGGGTAGCGGTAAAAAAGTAGATCCGGCCGTTCAATGATCCAGACTCGGTAATAACAAAGTTGCGATAAGTTCATAAGAGATTCAAGATGAAGCAAAAGTAAATATTAGAAAGTTACTTTGCACAGGATACAAGCAATAGGAGACCTGAAATAAGAATAGCTACAACAGAGTAGGTATGACTTCATTAATCAGGCAGTAAATGAATGTTACAGGTAGTCCTTAAATAGGGAGGAGACCACATAGGAGGGGTTAGAGTTAAAGGTATACCACACTTCCACACCAAAATGTGAAGAATGTATTTGAGACATAATATCTGTTCGGAGATCAGATGGAATAACTACTCGCTCACCTTTGAATAGAACACCATCCTGTACACTCAATTCATCACGTATGTGGTAGAATGGTGAAGCCTCTAGGGGTACCTGTTCCTTAGCATGAGGCCAGCCACTCATCACAATTCGCTTTACTGCTTGTAAAGTCTTGTCTTTTTCTGTGCTCTGTTGTATAGCAACAAGTCTCCTGTTTGAGATGGGTAGATATTGGAGCATGTTTATAGTTTGAATCTGGTGCTCCACAGAACCCTCCATGGAACCGTCTTCTAAATAAGCCCTACTTAATGTGTCTGCCACCGTCAGAGACTTCCCCGGGCAGTATCTGATACATGCATCATACATCTGAAGCCGTAACATCATACGCTGAAGACGTCTTGGTGCTTTAAGTAAGGGTTTTTTCATGATGCTTTCAAGGGGCTTATGGTCTGATTGTACAGCTACTGTCTGCCCAAATGTGAATTGGTGAAATTTTTCCATTCCAAATAGGACTGCTAATAGCTCCTTCTCTATTTGTGCATAACCTTGCTCTGTCTCTGTCATTGCTCTGCTTGCAAAAGCGATTGGTTGTTTACCTTGCATCAGTGCTGCTCCCAGACCTTTCTCTGATGCATCACATTGAAGTTCTAAAGGTTCGTCTGGTTTATAATATTTAAGCACTGGTGCACTGCTGATTTTTTATTTGATCTGCTGAAATGCCTCTTCCTGCACCTCTGTCCATTCCCACACCGTACCTTTCTGGGTTAGTTGTCACAGTGGTTCACCTGCATTTGAGAGGTTTTCACAAAACCTAGAAAGATAGTTCACCATCCCCAAAAATCTCTGTACTCCTTTAACATCTGAGGGTCTGGGCATTTCAGTGATGGCTTTTACTTTATTTGGATCTGCTTGAAGTCCCTGGGCTGATAATAAGTGACCAATATATGGCACTTCTGTTTTCCTTAGCTGAAATTTTTCTGGATTTAATTTGATGTGTCTTTCTCTACAACGATTTAGTAATTTCTTCAACTTTTGATCGTGGTCTTGAATAGCTTCCACATCGGTATCGCCTTCTCCTACAATCAGAATATCATCTGCAATGATCCTGATACCTGGTAGCCCTTCCAGTGCATGATTTAGTTTTCGCTGGAAAACTTCTGGGGCTGGGCTAATACCCATAGGCATTCGAACCCAGAGGTATCGGCCAAAAGGAGTAGAGAAAGTGGTCAAATAGCTGAATTCTTCCTCTAATTCAATATGCCAAAATCCACTCTTGACATCACATACTGAAAAAATCCTTGCTTTTGCTAGGTCAGGGAGAATATCATCAATTGTTGGCAAAGGATAGTGGCTCCTTTTCAAAGACCTATTCAAAGGCTTAGGGTCAATGCAAATTCTTAACTTCCCTGATGGTTTTTTAACTACCACCATACTACTAATCCAGTCTGTACTTCTCTCTACAGGAGTTATAATGCCCTGTTTTTCTAAACTGGTAAGCTCCTCTCTAAGGGGTTTGAGTAATGACACAGGAACCTTTCTTTTTGGAAGTCTAACAGGCTGTACAAGAGCATCCACTTCCAATTTTAGTTTTCCTTCTAGACAGCCTACTCCTTGAAAAATATCTGCATACTCTTTATTGATGGCTGACCAGCCCCACACAGTGGCATCTGGGTGGTTGCCGTCTTGTTCAACGTTTAGGATATTTTGGTGTTGCACTGAGATCAGATCCATAGCTTGTATAGCTCTACTTCCTAGTATAGGATTACACACCTCTGTGTCAATTACAACAAACTCAGCCTGATATAACTTTTGGTTGCATGGGTTTCTTATTTTGAGCTTACATATCCCTATTGGTTTCAGTGTGCTCTTATTATACATCCTTAGCATTTTATCACAATGTAAAATTTTAGATTTGTCTTTCACCAACCTTGCTGGAATGACATTACAGTCTGCTCCACAATCCATTTGGAATCTAACAGCTTGTTGGTCAATTATCATAGTAGCAAACAAAGCTGATGGAAATCTGCTTACTGTTTTCTTAAATGTACAAATCTCAAAAGCTGGTTCCAAGGTCAGACCCAGAATGTCTTCATATTCCTCTAAGTCTTCAGTCTCTCTATAGACAGCTTGTACTGTTGGCTTTCTTTGTTGTGTATTGGCACGGGACTGGCTAATAAAATGATTTGCTTTACCACACCCTTTACATTGCTTTCCAAATGCTGGGCATTTTTCTTTCAGTTTCTCATGACGCTTTCCACAATAGATACACTGTATTGTCTTGTCTGGAGTCATTGTCATTCTGTTATGACCCTTCCTAAGGTTGTAACTTGTGTCCATCCTATGGACTGACACTGCACTGGTGCTGGAACTCTCAATGATCTTCGCCCTCTCTTTAGACAGCTCAGCAGCTCTACCTATTTGAATACATTTTTCCGATAAGAGGTAATCAAAGCGCCAAAAACCAAATGGCCGGGTCTGGGATATGTAAAATTATGTCCGTTTATTTATACATATAAAAGTTAACATTACGTTAAACCTTAAAAACAAAATAAATAAATAATCAAGGATCCAAGATTTTACAATAAGTTAAAATCAAAAAATAAAAACAATTATTTCTTTAACAATTTGTATATATTAGAAAAATTGGAAAAATTGCTAGCGGTGTAATATATCCTGATGTATAAGTGGAACAGTTTAGGTGATTTCGTTAGAGAGACACTTCCTTATATTGTGGTCTGTCTAATGGTGACTAAATGTCTTGCATCATGTGGTAATATTTACCGTGTGTTTTCTAATTTCTTAATGTGAGTGAAGAGTGCCTAATGGTACTGAAAATGTATTGAAAATATATATAAAGTGAAGTGTTTGAATAATTTCTTAAAAATTGTTGAAAAACAAATGTTGAAAAACAAATGATATTCAGAGAACAAGGTGAACAAACAATAATCCAAATGCTGTGTGAACAAACTTATACTCAATAATTGATAGAAAATCACAGTTAAAGGTGGTCAAAGTCAATGTTGATGTGAACACAAACGTGAAACAAAAAATGAAAAAAAGAGAGAATAAGAAATATATATGCAAAAAATAGTCCTGATAAAATGTGAACAATCACGTATCCATAAAATTGTCAGTTTAGGATGAAAGTGTGTACTTGTTATTTCTCCCAAATGGAGTGTAGAAAGTTATCTCCCAATGTTCCTCTCGCCAGTGTGAGGTGCAATCTGTCTTCTAGGTGGTGACCCAAGCGGTCAATGTAATTTTCAGCAATATTCTATTCTTTTCTGCCAACAACAAAAAACAATAATAGTGCAGATGGTTTTAAACAAAATAATCCTACCAGAGTATCACTTACCAGTCGACCGCGTTTCGGTCATACACTGACCTTTCTCAAGACTGGTTTTTCTTATTCTTTGGGGTCTTTTTATACCCTGTTTAATTAGCATTTTCGTAATACCGGAAGTAGCAGTTACCACTTCCGGTTTGCGTTACGCTTATCTTTTTCTTATTTTGCTATGGTGTTTCGTTTTGTTTAACTTGTTTTTTGTGTGCTTAGTTGATTATACTTTGGGGCTTTTATGATGTCTATTTTGGGGCTATTTTTTCTTATGTATTTTCACTTTGAACTTACGTTCCTTTCATTGCCTCATTAGTCAAATTTTAAGGTGTGTCCAAGATACTCACTCCCATTGGCTATTATTAAGGTTTGGGTGATACCTCATTGGTCAAATTTTGAGGTGTGTTCCGTATAGTCATCCCTATTGGTTTTGTTAGATGTTGTAGAAGCGTGTTTGTTTATCGTATCAGCTGTGTTCTTATGTTTATTTTGTGAGCGTGTCAGCCAATGGAAACTGACAATGTCTGCTCAGACTTGCTATTCGTGTTGATATTTAGTGAGCTTATTTCTAAGGTCTAGTAGTTCACGATCTAAATTATGAGTTTTTTCTTCTATTCATTTACAATTTGTAGATAGTTCCATTTAGCCGCTATATATTAGCACTGTATAGCTTTAACATTATGCAAATACATGCCTTTTTCGTTTTGTTAAAAATGTTTTTAAAGCCAGTTATAGTTTACTCTTTTTCAAAACCTTTTCATTCACAGGTTTTATTCGATTTTTTCATTGCAAGAGTTACGATTTTTCTTCTAAAAATGATAAGAATTGTGCATTCATTATGAACGTGCCGTTTTTTTTGGATCTTAAAACCTCTCTCTGATCATCCAACCCTTAGACTTTCCAGGTTACTCCGTGAAACAAGTCTTTTCTAATAGATATTATAGCTTTATTGTTCTATAATTTTGATTGCTTTTTGTTCCCTTAATATGTTTAAAATGTGGAATTGGAGAGAATATCTCCTTCTACCCTTATACCCTATAGGGGTTAGGTTTGCCTTTAGAACGTGGATAAGATTAGAGATGGAGGGGTTGTTACATTCTACCCTTATGGCCTTTGTATTTGGTCATTCCTTAAATTTATCTTCGGTCTACTAAGGTTCAGTCAAGCATTTTAGAGCTTGTGTGTACTGTTCTAAAGGTGGTGCTACTTTATGGAGGATATGTGCTTACGATGTTAGATTCCTGTTTCTTGTCTGTCTTAATGGAGTGAAAACATGATCGAATGTTTTGGTCAATCTTTAGTATTACTATAGGTGCTTCTATTGGGCAGAGTATTTAGCTGTTAGCTATAGATGAATTTGAAGTGTAATTCATACTACGTTGTTGATATTCAATTTATAATAGGACTAAGTAGCTTTTAGTTTAATATATTTCGCTAGTCCTTCTAATATGGGACCAAATAACTGACTGGGCATTTTTTAAGATGAGTCAGAGTCGAGTCAGGGGAGAGTTTTCACATCGGTTCAAATTTATATTTGTCCGTTATTTCATTTTCTCCAGGCTTTTGTGGGATATTTTTCGAAATTGTTCTTGAGTGTTATTTCTTTAGTTATAGTTCCTTTAGTGGGAAAATTTATTTTTTAGTCTCTTATTCAGTCTCCAGATGACATATTTCCACCGGATAGTCAAATTCTCTTACTTAGATTTCAAGATAAAACGGTTCTTAAAGTTTCCTCAAAGTGAGAATTGTTTGTGTTGTTATTTTCGTGAGATCTTTCTTCTTGTGAGTTATTTTGGTACTTTTCCACAGTGTTGGTTAATTTAGACCAGAAGTCAATTCAGATTCAATAAGTGGGACAAATCTTTTTTGTTGTTCAAACCTCTTGGGTAGAGAGAATCCAGACGAAAGATCCATTTTGACTCTTCAGTGAGAAGTCTTTTTTCTTGGTTACCTCCTCGCCAGTTCTTTGATACTTTCTGTATTCCTATGTAGGTCAAAGCCTTAGTGTCTCCAGGATGTTTTTCCAAGAAGTGTTTGTACAATGCTGTTTCTTTGTTGAGTTTCTCGATACACAGCAGATGTTCGCGTATCCTATCCCTCAGTGCCCTGGACGTTTGTCCGACATACTGGAGACCACATGGGCATTGGAGTAGATACACTACGTTTTTATCTTGGCACCGTATTAGGTCGTTGATCTTATATTTTTCTTTGTTGTTATATGATTGGAATTCTGTTGATTTTTTGCCACATTTGCATGCCTTGCATGTATGACAGGGGAAAAAACCTTTTATTATTTTCCCAAATGTGTCTTTTATTTCCAATTGTTTGACTTTCTTTATGCTTGGTGCTAATTTGTTCTTCAGATTGCTAGTTCTTCTATATACAAATTTTGGTCTTTGGGGTAACCTTTCTCCAAGGATGTCATCATCCCTCAGTATGTTCCAATGCTTCTTAAAGATGTCTTCGATAATGCGACTATTCTCACTGTATTCTGTTAGTCACCCTGGTCCTGTCTTTATACTTGGTTAATTCCTTTCTTTCAATTTTTCGGATCTCTTCTATCTTCTGGTCCAGATGGTTTTCATTGTAACCTCTCTCTAGGAATTTAGCCTTTATTATCTGGGCTTGTTCTTCCCATTTTTGTGGATCTGAGCAATTTTTTCTCATCCTTAGAAGTTGTCCCTTTGGGATGTTCGCTTTCCAATTTCTATGATGACAACTGGTTTGGTGGACATAGTTGTTACTGTCCACCTTTTTGAAATGAGTCGATGTTTTGATATTATTATCGTTTATTTCTATTTCCAAATCAAGGTAAGTAAGAGATTTTTGACTGTGTTCATATGTGAAGCGTAGATTAAGATCATTTTGGTTCATCACTTTGAAGGTGTATTCCAAATCTTCTTGTGTTCCTTTCCAGATTAGTATTATGTCATCTATATAACGGCGATAGAGAACCAGGTCCGCGCCCGCGGGACATGATTCCCAAAATATTTCTTCCCATTTTGCCATGTATAGATAGGCATAGCTGGGCGCGAATCTGGTCCCCATCGCCGTCCCACATATCTGCCTGTAAAACTTCCCTTCGTTGCTGAAGTAATTGTGGTGTAAAATGTAGTTTATACTTTCTAGTATGAATTCACATTGTCTCTCCGGGAGTTCTTCATCTTTCTCCAAATAGAATTGTACTGCTTTTAGTGCAGTAACATCGCAAGTTGCCAGGATGAAGTTCTCCTCCCAGCTTATTTCCTCCAGTAGATTAATTATCTGAGTTGAATCCCTTAGATATGATGGACGTTCTTTGACATGTTTCTGGAGGTGTCTATCGACATATTCTGACAAGTTGCTGCTTAAAGACCCTATCCCCGAGATTATTGGTCTTCCCGGGGGGTTTTTCAGATCCTTATGAATTTTCGGTAGATGGTATATTACCGGAGTTCTCGGAAATTGTACATTTATATAATTGTACTCTTTTTCGTTAAGGATGTTTTCTTCTTTTGCTCCCTTCAGGAGGTCTGTCAGTCTTTTTTTGTATAGTTGGGTTGGATTTTCTCTCAGTTTTTCGTATGTATTTTGGTCACCTTTAACTGTGATTTTCTATCAATTATTGAGTATAAGTTTGTTCACACAACATTTGGATTATTGTTTGTTCACCTTGTTCTCTGAATATCATTTGTTTTTCAACATTTGTTTTTCAACAATTTTTAAGAAATTATTCAAACACTTCACTTTATATATATTTTCAATACATTTTCAGTACCATTAGGCACTCTTCACTCACATTAAGAAATTAGAAAACACACGGTAAATATTACCACATGATGCAAGACATTTAGTCACCATTAGACAGACCACAATATAGGAAGTGTCTCTCTAACGAAATCACCTAAACTGTTCCACTTATACATCAGGATATATTACACCGCTAGCAATATTTCCAATTTTTCTAATATATACAAATTGTTAAAGAAATAATTGTTTTTATTTTTTGATTTTAACTTATTGTAAAATCTTGGATCCTTGATTATTTATTTATTTTGTTTTTAAGGTTTAACGTAATGTTAACTTTTATATGTATAAATAAACGGACATAATTTTACATATCCCAGACCCGGCCATTTGGTTTTTTTGGCGCTTTGATTACCTCTTATCTGATTATCCATATCTTTTTGACCGCTAGGGGTCAATTTATTAAAGCAAAGGGTCCTTGGCAATTGGCGCTTAGTGTACTTACCAATGAATAAATTTTTCCAGTGTTAAATCCACTTCTCTCAGTAGGCATTCCCTAAGTTTAGAGTCTCTTGTGCCACATACAATCCTGTCCCGGATTAATGAGTCTCTTATATTACCAAAGTTGCAAGTGGCTGCCAGTGTACGCAGATCTGTGACATAAGCATCTATTCCTTCATCTTCCCTCTGACATCTTGAAAAAAAAATTATATCTTTCCATAGTCTCATTTTGCTTTGGCTCACAATAATCATCAAATGCTTTAATTAGCAGAGCTAGTGTGGGAGCTGCTGCTTCTGGGAGAAGGGTGTCTTTTACCTCTCTGCCTTTTTCTCCAATTAAGTAAAGAAACAACTTTACCTTCATCTCCTCTGGTTTGTCAGGATCAGACTCCTGTATAAAGCTGCTGTTTATAAGAGAGGCTCTCAGACTCCTGTATAAAGCTGCTGTTTATAAGATAGTCTCTCAGACTCCTGTATAAAGCTGCTGTTTATAAGAGAGGCTCTCAGACTCCTGTATAAAGCTGCTGTTATAAGAAGAGGCTCTGAGACTCCTGTATAAAGCTGCTGTTTATAAGATAGTCTCTCAGACTCCTGTATAAAGCTGCTGTTTTATAAGAGAGGCTCTCAGACTCCTGTATAAAGCTGCTGTTTATAAGATAGTCTCTCAGACTCCTGTATAAAGCTGCTGTTTATAAGAGAGGCTCTCAGACTCCTGTATAAAGCTGCTGTTTATAAGAGAGGCTCTCAGACTCCTGTATAAAGCTGCTGTTTATAAGAGAGGCTCTCAGACTCCTGTATAAAGCTGCTGTTTATAAGAGAGGCTCTCAGACTCCTGTATAAAGCTGCTGTTTATAAGAGAGGCTCTCAGACTCCTGAATTAAGCTGCTGTTTATAAGAGAGGCTTCTCAGACTCCTGTATAAAGCTGCTGTTTATAAGAGAGGCTCTCAGACTCCAGCTGCAGTTTTAACAAATTTATTAAAAGAACATCTTATAACAGAATGCATAAACTTCAGCTCTTGTTACAGTTAATGTCTTGTGACTGCCTTACTCATCAACTAACTATTTCCTACTGAACTGCAGTGTAACATATATTAAACTTCCCCCCTGGAACCAAACACTATCGTTTTTGGTTCCATACATATTGATACACAGCATACTCACTACTGCAAGGGTCTATTCACACCATAACCACTGTCAGTACAGCATACTCACTACTGCAAAGGGTCTAGTCACCCCATAACCACTGTCAGTACAGCATACTCCTACTGCTAGTGTCCTAGTCACACCATAACCACTGTCAGTACAGCATACTCACTACTGCAAGGGTCTAGTCACCCCATAACCACTGTCAGTACAGCATACTCACTACTGCTAGTGTCTAGTCACACCATAACCCACTGTCAGTACAGGCATACTCCTACTGCTAGTGTCTAGTCACCCCATAACCACTGTCAGTACAGTATACTCACTACTGCTAGTGTCTAGTCACAACCATAACCACTGTCAGTACAGCATACTCACTACTGCAAGGGTATAGTCACCCCATAACCACTGTCAGTACTTTATACTCACTACTGCAAGGGTCTAGTCACCCCATAACCACTGTCAGTACAGCATACTCACTACTGCTAGTGTCTAGCACACCATAACCACTGTCAGTACTAGCATACTCACTACTGCAAGGGTATAGTCACCCCATAACCACTGTCAGTACATTATACTCACTACTGTAAGGGTCTAGTCACACCATAACCACTGTCAGTACAGTATACTCACTACTGCTACTGTCTAGTTACCCCATAACCACTGTCAGTACAGCATACGCACTACTGCAAGGGTCTAGTCACCCCATAACCACTGTCAGTACAGCATACTCACTACTGCTAGTGTCTAGTCACACTATAACCACTGTCATATCATACTCACTACTGCAAGGGTCTAGTCACACCATAACCACTGTCAGTACAGCATACTCACTACTGCAAGGGTCTAGTCACACCATAACCACTGTCAGTACAGCATACTCACTACTGCAAGGGTCTAGTCACCCCATAACCACTGTCAGTACAGCATACTCACTACTGCTAGGGTCTAGTCACACCATAACCACTGTCAGTACAGCATACTCACTACTGCAAGGGTCTAGTCACCCCATAACCACCTGTCAGTACAGCATACTCACTACTGCAAGGGTCTGAGTCACAGCATAACCACTGTCAGTACAAGCATACTCACTACTGCAAGGGTCTAGTCACCCCATAACCACTGTCAGTACAGCATACTCACTACTGCAAGGGTCAAGTCACACCATAACCACTGTCAGTACAGTATACTCACTACTGCAAAGGGTCTAGTCACACCATAACCACAGTCAGTACAGCATACTCACTACTGCAAGGGTCCAGTCACCCCATAACCACTGTCAGTACTGGATACTCACTACTGCAAGTGTCTAGTCACACTATAACCACTGTCAGTACTGGATACTCACTACTGCAAGGGTCTAGTCACACCATAACCACTGTCAGTACTGGATACTCACTACTGCGAAGGGTCTAGTCACACTATAACCACTGTCAGTACTGGATACTCACTACTGCAAGGGTCTATTCACCACCATAACCACTGTCAGTACAGCATACTCTACTACTGCAAGCACCAAATTAATAAAGATTTAAACCTAAATTCATTAAATGATTTTGTAATGCATCAAAAATACTATTAAATGGCTTATGTTTAAAGGGATAGTAAACCCCACCCAAAAAACTTTCCACTTTTTCAAAACCTCTTATCAAATACTTATATAGTGCAAATAACTTATAAGCAAATTTGATGGTTTTCTTGTAGTTTCCTGACGAAATTATTATTGCTGTCCAAGCCCATTTTTTATCATTGTTATTAATAGCATATTAGCGTGTTCTACCTGAGTAGAACAATCATGGCGGGCCTGCATGCACATTTCCAATGGTATCTGACCCACGCATGCATAAATTGATTTTTAACTAGTTTAGTGTCAGCAGGTGCACTGGATGATGACGAAGAAGGTCGTGACACTGTGGGTAGGGCACACCAGAGTTCAGAAGACAGAGCGGACGCCGCAGCCGATGCAGTCAGACTTAGAGAAGCGCACAGAGGTAAGTATTTAGAAACCCCTAGACTGACGAGCATATTTGATAATGTCATAATCAGTGCGATTATGACTTTAGGCTGTGTCTGCCAATGCCTGGGAGCAGATACATAAAATGGCGAACAGGAGTTCAAATGTACAGCGCGCATGCGATTGCCCATAATTTATACAGCACATGTGATTTTACAAGGAAGCATAAAATCATGAATATTCAAATTTAGAGGCGATTAGAGGTGCGATTGGAGGAGGGTGAGATAATTCATTATTGAGAGTTCCAGCCGTTGTTTTATGGCGTGCGGTCGTTAGAGCCGTTTTAGAAGAGAAAAAAAATGATTTATTTATGATTAGAAGCTTCGTTTTCGGGTTAAAGTAAGTGCATTTAAAAGTTTTAGTATTGAGGTATCGTATATGTATTTTATATTCATACAAATTTGAAAACATTTCTAACCCTTTAAGCAGATACACGTTTGATGTATTGTTTATCAGTACACCACTTCACCACAAGGTTGGCAGTAGAGGATCACAAAGTCAGTTACAGACTAGACACTGTTGGCTGAAGGCTGCTAGCATTAGCCCCTAGAGGTCTCTAACCTTGCTTTGCTTGTTTGTCATAGGAGAACTGCAATGGATTTTATAACTTTCAGTATATATTTTATAAATACTACTATTTTTTATTATATTATTTTTAATAGATAGATAGATAGATAGATAGATAGATGATAGATAGATAGAATAGATAGTGACAGAGAGAGAGACAACAGGTAGATAGATAGATGATTAGATAGATAGATAGATAGATAGATAGATAGATAGATAGATAGATAGATGATAGATAGATTATAGATAGATGAAGCATGGATAGATGATAGATTATAGATAGATGATGGATTATAGATAGATGATGCATGGATAGATGATAGATTATTAGATAGATGATAGATTTATAGATAGATGATAGATTATAGATAGATGATAGATTTATAGATAGATGATAGATTATAGATAGATGAAAGATTATAGATAGATGATAGATTATAGATAGATGATAGATTATAGATAGATGATAGATTATAGATAGATGATAGATTATAGATAGATGATAGATTATAGATAGATGATAGATTATAGATAGATGATAGATTATAGATAGATGATAGATTATAGATAGATGATAGATTGATTTCTGCTGTTCTGGTCTCTACATTTGTGATCTTATCTCAGTTTTGATCTTCACAATACCTATTTTGGACCTTGGCTGTGCAGGACCCTGGTCTTTGGCTTGTGATTTGGTAACGCTACAGTCCATCTGTCTTCAGCAACCTCACCTTGGTAGCAGAGTTTGGCTGTTCTCACCCAGTTTATAAGCCTTATACACAGCTGTTTCAGTTTCAGTTAATGAGTGTGGTTTAACATACATATTAAAATTAATAAATTAGCACCTGGTTTTGTATAATTGTTTAATCAGGCTCCTGACTATATACCTACAAAATCCCTAACTTTGCACAAGTGCACCTAGAAGAATTTATGCTGTTTTGAAGGCAAAGGGTGGTTAAAACTAAATATTGATTTGATCTATAAAAACAAATTCTGTTCACTTACTTTGTTAATTGATGAAAAAAAACTATTAACGTTTCTATTTTTTGAAAGTATTCTTACTGTGCAGCATTGTTCACCACACCTGCCTAAAACTTTTGCACAGTAGTGTATATATAAAATATGTATATATATATTTATATCACACAATATATATATATATATATATATATATATATATATATATATAAATATATATATATATATATATTATATATATAGATATACTGGATAAAATACTCTGCAGTAGGTATAACAAGTAATTTGGTACACTAAGGGGAAACATATTTTATACTTCATTGTCCTCTTTAAAGTTCAGCTGTATCATGTATAACAGACACATCCATATCATATTCCTGATATGGGAACATATTCAAATAGTTAATGTAGATAAAAGAGAATGTAAATTATCATAAAGGATAAGAGATATTTTACGCTTAACAGATACCATGAGACCCAATTAGATTAACAGTTATGGTTTCCCACATATACAGTACATTGGTAGAAGTCTAAATAAATGAAAAGTCTGATAGTCATATATTTCCTTTGCTAACATTGCAGATATATATATAGATAGATTAGATAGATACAGACAAACTTAGGGGTATATTTATTATAGTGCGAGCGGGACATAATAACAAAGTAGGCGTATCAAGTTCGCTGCACAACAATAAATGCGACAGCATACGCTGTCTACATTTATCATTGCAACAGCAGTTCCTTGTGAACTGCTGGTGCAATGCCGCCCC
This sequence comes from Bombina bombina, assembly GCF_027579735.1. Classification (NCBI taxonomy): domain Eukaryota; kingdom Metazoa; phylum Chordata; class Amphibia; order Anura; family Bombinatoridae; genus Bombina; species Bombina bombina. The sequence goes on from NC_069510.1 coordinate 69,789,737, forward strand.
CTGTAGATTCGCAGCCAATCAGCCCGCTAGCAGGGGTGTCATCAGCCGATCGTATTTCGATCGGGTTGATTTCTGTCCGCGGCCTCATAAGTCTTTACTGCTTTAATTATAGTAAAGTTACCTTATAAATAAATGGGGACAACCCCTGTCCTCTCCCCTCGGGCTATAGTCAGGGACCACATGCTATAGAAATGAAATTGGGGTGAAACAGGCAACTTCTGGTTGGCTGAACTGTCCGATGTATTAAAAAATACGTTGCAGAAAGGAAGGGTGGACGGGGACCTAACATAAAGCCTTTTACAAGGTCATTTTTACTATAAATTAAAGCATTTAAAAGTTCATCGACAGAGTAAATGTAATGTGTCACTTACTAGTGACATTTTTCATATTGACTGTACCTTTAAGATTTTACTGTAAAATTGTTTTCTCCTTAAAAGGTTTCTCACAATTTGCTATGCCAATTGCAGAGTATAAAAATGTATGACAAATGCTGCTTGAGGTTAAATTTTGTATATCAAATAGTTTGTTTTTGCTCAATGAATCCACATTCCATTGAGGACAATGCCCATATCAAGTGTGCTGAGCTTGCAAGGAAAAGGAAACCCTTGTTTCTTATCTTTCTCTATACACAAAGGTCAATACCTAGAGAGAGAGCAATTGAAAATGAACATTTTAGTACCTGTCTCTCCCACCCCTACTGGGAAGTTGATTTCTACTGCTGTCCTGTTTCCATAGCTTTTTCTATAGAGAACACTGTAGCATTTATGTTTTTCAGTTTATGCAGTGGTTTCAAGCAGCAAAATCAGACATTTCAAATGACAAAATAAAGTTAAAGGAGCTATTTGTAAACAATTTTATACACTCCAGTTCGAGACTGTTTGGCTCCTGCAGTGTTAATGTAACACTGATTTGAAATGTGCTGTTTTTATTGGCTCTGTCTTGGTTCCTACACTGAAATATCCGACTGTGTAGTCCAATTTACATGGGTAGAGCTATAACCAAAACAAACATATACACAGTACTCATTGTGTGCAGAAGCAAATTAACAGCTAATGCCATTTCCTTTCGCTGGCTGGTAATTTGTTAACGAGCAAACACAGTTGGGCCCATATAGGAACAGTATACTGGGATAGTTTTACATGTTTTAACTTTTTTTAACTTTAAAGTACAAAGTGAAGTCTTCCCAACAATCCATTTTACCTGTTGTAGTACATAAACTTGTTTAGAAATAGCTCGTTTATCTTTATTTTGTCATTTGAAATAGCTGATTTTGCCTGAAAAGTTCTGTATTTAAAGGGACACTCAAGTCAAAATAAACTCTTGTGATTCAGAGAGAACGTGCAGTTTTAAAACACTTTCTAATTTACTTCCATTATCAATTTTTGTGCAGTGTTTTTATATACACACTTTCTGGAGCAAGATCCTACCGCATGTGCACAAGCTCACAGATTATACATATACTAGTCTGTGATTGGCTGATGTTTGTCACATGATACAGGGGCCTGGAAAGTGAGAGAAAAAAATAAATTTGTCAGAAAAAAAAAATCTACTTCTTATTTGAAATTCAGAGTAGGGGTTATTGCCTTTGTCGTTTTATTATGCACGTATTCATTATGCAATTCTACTGTATTTTAAAAAAACTTTCATGATTTAAATAGGGCATGTAATTTTCAACAACTTCCCAATTTACTTTTATCACCAATTTTGCTTTGTTCTCTTGGTATTCTTAGTTGAAAGCTAAACCTAGGAGGTTCATATGTAAATTTTTTAGACCTTGAAGGCCCGCCTCTAATCTAAATGCATTTTGACAGTTTTTCACCACTAGAGGGCATTCGTTCATTGAGTTTCATATAGATAACATTGAGCTTCATGCACGTGAATTTACCGAGGAGTAAGCACTGATTGGCGTAAAATGCAGTTTTGTCAAATGACTGAAATAAGGGGGCAGTCTGCTGAGGCTTAGATACAAAGGCCTAGATTTGGAGGTTGGCGGTAGAAGGGCTGTTCACGCCTCCGCGGGTTTTTTTCTGGCCGCACCATAAATTTAACTCTGGTATCGAGAGTTCAAAACAAATGCTGCGTTAGGCTCCAAAAAAGGAGCGTAGAGCATTTTTACCGCAAATGCAACTCTCGATACCAGAGTTGCTTACGGACGCGGCCAGCCTCAAAAACCGTGCTCGGGCACGGTTCTCCCATAGGAAACAATGGGACTGTTTGAGCTGAAAAAAAACCTAACACCTGCAAAAAAGCAGCGTTCAGCTCCTAACGCAGCCCCATTGTTTCCTATGGGGAAACACTTCCTACGTCTGCACCTAACACTCTAACATGTACCCCCGAGTCTAAACACCCCTAACCTTACACTTATTAACCCCTATTCTGCCGCCCCCGCTATCAGCTGACCCCTGCATATTTTTTTTAACCCCTAATCTGCCGCTCCGTAAACCGCCGCAACCTACGTTATCCCTATGTACCCCTAATCTGCTGCCCTAACATCGCCGACCCCTATATTATATTTATTAACCCCTAATCTGCCCCCCTCATCGTCGCCGACACCTGCCTACACTTATTAACCCCTAATCTGCCGAGCGGACCTGAGCGCTACTATAATAAAGTTATTAACCCCTAATCCGCCTCACTAACCCTATCATAAATAGTATTAACCCCTAATCTGCCCTCCCTAACATCGCCGACACCTACCTTCAATTATTAACCCCTAATCTGCCGAGCGGACCTCACCGCTATTCTAATAATGTATTAACCCCTAAAGCTAAGTCTAACACTAACACCCCCCTAACTTAAATATAATTTACATCTAACGAAATAAATTAACTCTTATTAAATAACTATTCCTATTTAAAGCTAAATACTTACCTGTAAAATAAATCCTAATATAGCTACAATATAAATTATAATTATATTATAGCTATTTTAGGATTAATATTTATTTTACAGGCAACTTTGAAATTATTTTAACCAGGTACAATAGCTATTAAATAGTTAAGAACTATTTAATAGTTACCTAGTTAAAATAATAACAAATTTACCTGTAAAATAAATCCTAACCTAAGGATATAATTAAACCTAACACTACCCTATCAATACATTAATTAAATAAACTACCTACAATTACCTACAATTAACCTAACACTACACTATCAATAAATTAATTAAACACAATTCCTACCAAATAAATACAATTAATAAACTAGCTAAAGTACAAAAAATAAAAAAGAACTAAGTTACAAAAAATAAAAAAATATTTACAAACATAAGAAAAATATTACAACCAATTTTAAACTAATTACACCTATTCTAAGCCCCCTAATAAAATAACAAAGCCCCCCCAAAATAAAAAATTCCCTACCCTATTCTAAATTAAAAAAGTTACAAAGCTCTTTTACCTTACCAGCCCTGAACAGGGCCCTTTGCGGGGCATGCCCCAAGAATTTCAGCTCTTTTGCCTGTAAAAAAAAAAACATACCATACCCCCCCCCCCCCAACATTACAACCCACCACCCACATACCCCTAATCTAACCCAAACCCCCCTTAAAGAAACCTAACACTAAGCCCCTGAAGATCTTCCTACCTTGTCTTCACCATCCAGGTATCACCGATCCGTCCTGGCTCCAACATCTTCATCCAACCCAAGCGGGGGTTGGCGATCCATCATCCGGTGGCTGAAGAGGTCCAGAAGAGGCTCCAAAGTCTTCCTCCTATCCGGCAAGAAGATGGACATTCCGGACCGGCAAACATCTTCTCCAAGCGGCATCTTCGATCTTCTTCCATCCGGTGCGGAGCGGGTCCATCTTGAAGCAGGCGACGCGGATCCATCCTCTTCTTCCGTTGTCTCCCCCGACGAATGACGGTTCCTTTAAGGGACGTCATCCAAGATGGCGTCCCTCGAATTCCCGATTGGCTGATAGGATTCCTATCAGCCAATCGGAATTAAGGTAGAATTTTCTGATTGGCTGATGGAATCAGCCAATCAGAATCAAGTTCAATCCGATTGGCTGATCCAATCAGCCAATCAGATTGAGCTCGCATTCTATTGGCTGATCGGAACAGCCAATAGAATTGCGAGCTCAATCTGATTGGCTGATTGGATCAGCCAATCGGATTGAACTTGATTCTGATTGGCTGATTCCATCAGCCAATCAGGAAAAATTCCTACCTTAATTCCGATTGGCTGATAGAATCCTATCAGCCAATCGGAATTCGAGGGACGCCATCTTGGATGACGTCCCTTAAAGGAACCGTCATTCGTCGGGAGACAACGGAAGAAGAGGATGGATCCGCGTCGCCTGCTTCAAGATGGACCCGCTCCCGCACCGGATGGAAGAAGATCGAAGATGCCGCTTGGAGAAGATGTTTGCCGGTCCGGATGTCCTCTTCTTGCCGGATAGGAGGAAGACTTTGGAGCCTCTTCTGGACCTCTTCAGCCACCGGATGATGGATCGCCAAACCCCCGCTTGGGTTGGATGAAGATGTTGGAGCCAGGACGGATCGTGATACCTGGATGGTGAAGACAAGGTAGGAAGATCTTCAGGGGCTTAGTGTTTGGTTTCTTTAAGGGGGGGTTGGGTTAGATTAGGGGTATGTGGGTGGTGGGTTGTAATGTTGGGGGGGGGGTGGGTATGGTATGTTTTTTTTACAGGCAAAAGAGCTGAAATTCTTGGGGCATGCCCCGCAAAGGGCCCTGTTCAGGGCTGGTAAGGTAAAAGAGCTTGTAACTTTTTTAATTTTAGAATAGGGTAGGGAATTTTTTATTTTGGGGGGCTTTGTTATTTTTATTAGGGGGGGCTTAGAGTAGTGTAATTAGTTTAAAATTGTTGTATATTTTTCTTATGTTTGTAAATATTTTTTTATTTTCTGTAACTTAGTTCTTTTTTATTTTTTGTACTTTAGCTAGTTTATTTAATTGTATTTATTTGTAGGAATTGTGTTTAATTAATTTTATTGATAGGGTAGTGTTAGGTTTAATTATAGGTAATAGTAGGGGTAGTTTATTTAATTAAGTGTATTGATAGGGTAGTGTTAGTTTAAATTATATCTTAGGTTAGGATTTATTTTACAGGTAAATTTGTTAATTATTTTAACTAGGTAACTATTAAATAGTTCTTAACTATTTAATAGCTATTGTACCTGGTTAAAATAATTTCAAAGTTGCCTGTAAAATAAATATTAGATCCTAAAATAGCTAGTAATATAATTATAATTTATATTGTAGCTATATTAGGGATTTATTTTACAGGTAAGTATTTAGCTTTAAATAGGAATAAGGTTATTTAATAAGAGTTAATTTATTTCGTTAGATGTAAATTATATTTAAGTTAGGGGGGGTGTTAGTGTTAGTGTTAGACTTAGCTTTAGGGTTAATACATTTATTAGAATAGGCGGTGAGGTCCGCTCGGCAGATTAGGGGTTAATAATTGAAGGTAGGTGTCGGCGATGTTAGGGAGGGCAGATTAGGGGTTAATACTATTTATGATAGGGTTAGTGAGGCGGGTTAGGGGTTAATAACTTTATTATAGTAGCGGTGCGGTCCGCTCGGCAGATTAGGTGTTAATAAGTGTAGGCAGGTGTCGGCGACATTGAGGGGGGGCAGATTAGGGGTTAATAAATATAATATAGGGGTCGGCGGTGTTAGGGGCAGCAGATTAGGGGTACATAGGTATAACGTAGGTGGCGGCGCTTTGCGGTCGGAAAAGATTAGGGGTTAATTATTTTAAGTAGCTGGCGGCGACGTTGTGGGGGGCAGGTTAGGGGTTAATAAATATAATATAGGTGGTCGGCGGTGTTTAGGGGCAGCAGATTAGGGGTAGCAATAGGTTAACGTAGGTGGCGGACGCTTTGCGGTCGGAAGATTAGGGTGTTAATTATTTTAAGTAGCTGGCGGCGGACGTTGTGGGGGGGCAGGTTAGGGGGTTAATAAGATGTAGATACAGGGGTCGGCCGGGGTTAGGGGCAGCAGATTAGGGGTAGCATAAGTATAGACGTAGGTGGCGGTCGGCAGATTAGGGGTTAAAATATTTTAATCGAGTGGCAGGCGATGTGTGGGGGAGCTCGGTTTAGGGGTACATAGGTAGTTTTATGGGTGTTAGTGTACTTTAGGGTACAGTAGTTAAGAGCTTTATGAACCGGGCGTTAGCCAGAAAGCTCTTACCTCCTGCTATTTTCAGGCGGCTGGAATTTTGTCGTTAGAGCTCTAACGCTCACTTTCAGAAACGACTCTAAATACCGGCGTAGGAAGATCCCATTGAAAAGATAGGATACGCAAATGGCGTATGGGGGATCTGCGTAATGGAAAAGTCGCGGCTGAAAAGTGAGCGTTAGACCCCTTAATCACATGACTCCAAATACCAGCGGGCGGCCAGAAACCAGCGTTAGGACCTCTAACGCTGGTTTTGACGGCTACCGCCGAACTCCAAATCTAGGCAAAGTAATTATAGAGGTAAATGTGTATAATTATAACTGTGTTGGTTATGCAAAACTGGGGAAGTGGGTAATTAAGAGGGATTATCTATCTTTTAAAACAACAAAAATTCTGGTGTTGACTGTCCCTTTAAGTAATGGATACAAACAAACAAACAAAAAACATGTAAAAAAGAAGGTTTAGATGAAATACTGCTCCTATTTGGGAGCTGTGACAGAGAGGTACTAAAATGTTCATTTTACATTGTTCTCTATAAATGCCTGATCAGTTAAAGTTTCTCAATAGCCAATGAGAAATCGTCAATTTAGGTCCCGCCAATCTCACAGTTTTCCCCTCTGTGCATAATGATCTTATAAAGTGAGCTGCCCGATCGCAATAGATACAATACGCGAGACACAGTCTATAGTAAATAATAAGGCCTTGCTATGTCACATCATCCTGACAACTTTGCAATATTATTTTACAGTTGCGTGGTGTACAGCAGGCATTTTTTAAATTACGTTTACGTATGTTTACACTGCGTAATCGTTTTTCAAAATATTTTTTTGGTTGGTTTTAATTTATCAAATAACTTTTTAGTTTTCATTTCTTTTGAGTATATTGTGAAATCGTTTCAAATCACATGGCAATGTTGTTTGATCACCGAAACGTATCGTGCGAGACATACCAAGGTTTTCATAAGTTACGCCCATGTTACGGGCCTTTATTTTCGCAATCTATTGCCATGTGGCATAGTTTAATGTTAAATGATGTCAATAAAGATTTGCAATATTGGTTGAATAAAGTTTTATGTTAGCATTTATGTTGTGGTAACTATATTCCAATATAGATTTAAATCATGTGTTGTTGTTTTTTTTAATTTATTCTATAATTTGCGTATTTTTTGAAGTACTGTTGATTAAAATGCGCAATATTTTTAAACTATTGTAATAGAATGTCTCATATCTCAGTAAGGATTCATACAAAAAGAGAACACTCTGCTTTGCTGTTCATGGAAAAATTGGTAAGTTATAGGAATAGCATATTACAAAAAGTCTTACAATGCAGCATCGTAGGGTAATAGACTTAAGTTCATAAATCAAAAGTGGATGGGTGTTAGATGTGACTCAACATGAATAGCGTATATAACGTTGCAAGTACTGACCACTGCTGCCCAAGCGTTTCAACTCCTTACCGGATCATCTAGGGATCATGCGATGCATGGGTAATGTTATTTACCTCTCCAAGTGCTCGTCTGTCCGCTAGTGAATAACTCGCTTGGCGTCCTAGTGGGTATACTCAATATTCTCCTGCGTCTCTTCGGGCCCGCCTCTGTCAAAGTGCCACCTCCTATTGGGCGGCGTTCTTCTGTCACTCACCCTGGAGAATCAGCTGAATGGGATCAGCCCCGAAAAATCCTCCAATAGCTGCAGTGTTTCAGCACACAACCTCCCCACAGGCGTATCTCCAGGATCAAACTGGCAAGTAATGAAAATGTAGAAAACGAACAGAGATCCTGGGAGTTATATAAAATCTTCTTTATTGAAAAACTAGTTAAAACAGGAAATGGCACACATAACAAAGTAGCAACCCAGTTTGCACTAGTTGGCTTACGCGTTCGGCTTGTGTGTCATTTCCTGTTTAGAACTAGTTTTTCAATAAAAGAAGATTTTATATAACTCCCAGGATCTCTGTGCGTTTTCTACATTTTCATATCTCAGTAAAACATAATACCTTTGAAATTGTAGTTTTTATACATTGATATGAGCACTTCCTTATTGTTCTCTAATCACAGAGTATTTCTCATTTGCTATGCTGACAAATATGTATGTATATAGTTGAATAATTAATGCTGTGTGGCAGTTTGAGGAGATTTCAGAAAAAATGGTTGTTGTAAGATTTTACAACATGGAAAATTAAATTTAGTTGGTGCTTAAAGGGACACGGACCCCATTTTTTTTCTTTCATGATTTAGATAGGGAGCATGAAATTTTAAGCAACTTTCGTAATTTACTCCTATTATCAATTTTTCTTCGTTCTCGTGGTTATTCTTTATTTTTAAAAGCAGGAATGTAAATCTTAGCAGCCAGCCCATTTTAGGTTCAGCACCATGGTATAACACTTGCTTATTGGAGGCTGACATTTACCCACCAATAGACAAGCATAACTCAGGTTCTCAACCAAAAATGGGCCGATCCTATGCATCACATTCCTGCTTTTTAAATAACGATAGCAACAGAACGAAGAAAATTTGTTAATAGCATTAAATTAGAAAGTTGCTTAAAATTGCATGCTCTATCTGAATCATGAAAGAAAAAAAATTGGGTTTAGGTTCCCTTAAATCCCCAACTGTAAATATCCTCTGTTCCTCAGAGAAGGGAAACTAGTTTAAAGTGAGTAATAAACATTTCTTGTTTTAAAATCAGGTCCGGAGATCTGAGGCAATATTTATATGGACTTTAATTGATCACATCTAATAAAGATGTGCTTTAACTTACTTTTAATGAAGCCGCCACCCACTTCAAAATGCTTATTTTTTTGTGAGCTAATGGTTTGAACTGTTCTCCAATCGGTGCTCTAGTCATATCGGCACTTTATTTGTAGCTAGAGCGGCAATTGCAGAACAGTTCAAACTGTTAGGCTCACAAAATACCTGATTTTTTTTTAAAATTGTTTTTTATTGAGATTCATTAACAGGCATACAGGTATACATATCAATGGAAATTTTACAGATAAGTACTTTTCCACAAATACAATCAATACTTACTAGGTTGCCTAGTCAAAGTGTGATTACACGCCATAACAATCAATAGGATTAGATAGTATATTTAATGCCAATTACGTTCTGTACCTTCAAAATGATCTAGAGAGCCACTCATGACCCTTATGACACTCTAAACAGAACCAAAGAAGGTAGCGTCTGAAAGTTGCGGAAAACCACTTTTGGATCTCCTAAAGAAAATCTCTATTTCTGAATGTTTTAGGGTTCAAATCTATAAAATAAACTTAACCTGAAGGAAATTTACATAAAACCCAGGTCTTATAACAATATATAACCAACTCTTGTTTGTTATTTTATATACTATAGATATCCAGGTATTCCTGATCAGTAGCAGAGGAGAAAACTGTGCTACTTTCTGGTTAGAGTATAATTTCACATCAGCTTATAACAGGCAGCCTTCAATATAACTTAATATGGGTCACTAGCTAGGTCTATGTCTCTAACACCAGAGTTACTAGGCTAAGAGAGCTGCAAGGCACTTAAGGGGGTGTAAAAGTGAATACATAAGGCCTATGGGGATCTTCTTTGAAAATGTGGAGGACTAATATAAAGAGAGACATATATAGTGCTTTATAGTATGATATGCATAGGAGATATAACACATTAGGTCCAGGGTGATCTTGCTCATAAGACACTTGTTTAAAAAAAACACTAAAATTGAACCGGTACATTCGCCTAGAGACATCACACAAAAATACTGGGGGATGTAAATTTTCATACAACAAAATCTATTTGGGATCTGCAGCTTGCTAATCTAAAGGGAGCAAGATAAATAATTATAACCAAGTAAAGCATCATAAATCATGTATTATTTCAAAAGGGTCCTAATACTATTATGTCACTGGGTATGTACAGAGTGTCTGCTATGGGGAAGTCAGTGCAACCTGGGTCAGGATGAGGGGTAGAATATATAAATCTGCAACTGAATTTACGTGCATGTATAGAGTGTTATGTTGATGACTGACAGCATATTACATAGGTGACTATTCAGCTCACATGGCGGTCAATTAAAGTATTTCAAATCATCTATGCAAGGGGGGATTAGATGGGCAGAATTAGAGTGATTCTAGGCAGACATCGCAATGCAGAATATATAGACACCCATTAAACGTTAACATAGGAGCAAGATGCAGGAAAAAGGTGGTGCAGATCCAGCCCCCACAATGGCATTCAAACGCTAAGTAGTAGATTATAACAAATTATGCTAATATATACATATCACAGAGGTCAAAAAGGAATACCCTCCAGTGCAAAAACTAAAGAGACCTGTCTCACTGAATAGGGGCACAATAATAAACATGTGTGAAATTACAATCAATCATTGCACATACTGGTACTCTCCGTTATGGAGGGCTAAATAAAAGAGTCATATGGTTATATGAAGGTAATGAAACATAGGCAATATTCGTGGTCCAGCAAACCTATGCCGAGTCAGGAGGAAGCAGGTCTGCAAATGTCTATGTCTTTATTTGGTGGGGGACTTCCAACATCTAACAGTTAATGTCATCATACTGGAGTCCCCAGAGGGCGCACATAAAATCTCACATACGGAGAGAAAGTAAAATTAAACTGCTTAACCCACTCCAGAATTTCTGAAAAAATGGGGCAATAAAGATTCTCCTGCTGTATTGGGGGCTCACAAAGGCTATAATCTTGGGAATGGGACTTAAAGTGTCTCAAACTTATGTCGTGAAGCTGTTTTAGCTCTCACCACCCCGCTTACTCACAGGAGCTGTGAGTGAATAAACCCTCGATCTTACGGTCGAGCCTGACAGTAGCAAGGTGTTAGGGTTCATGAGCCGGGTGAGGTGAAGATTTGTAAGATGCGCCCATATCTTCTCCAGCATGACTTTCTTAACAGGCATAGACGCATGTAAAACCATCAGCAGGTCACTCGTTCATTTGAACAGGCTACTCCCATCAACTGCCTTCGCTCTCTTTCCCTGCCCCGCCACCTGCGCCAGGAGCCAGCCATACAGCGCGCACCGCCGTAGACTGTCAGATCAGGTAGTGTCACATCCGGATTCTTCCCTCTCTCCTTTAGAATTTACCTCCATTAAGTTGGCTACATTAGATCTTTCTAGGTCCAGAGATCTCTGCTCACGCTGCTCGGTAATGGGCCACATCTGTATTTTCTGCCGGTAGGCCTGATCGATAAGGAGCGCACCAAGTAGGTGTTTCTCCAGTGCGGTCAAAGTGATCCAGAAGCAGGCTCTCAATATCCCCTAACATTTTGATCTTGATGGCCTCCATAACTGTCAGTCCTCCTCTCCCTCAGACCGATAAATCCAATTCAAGGTGCCTTATGGAAAATGCAAGAGTGGGTTTTAAGTGAACAAGGCAGTGTTGAACACAACTGCTATACCCCACACGCGGGGGGGGGGGGGTGCTGATTCCTGTAGTGAGGGCCGCCGCCCCAGGTTCCAGCGGTCCAGATCTGGGTCTAGCTTTCATAAAACTCTGCAAATTTGGTATCCGTGGAATCCAGCAATATGTGGGCTATTTAAAGTTACTAATGCTTTAGGTCTAGATTGCAGAATGGAGCTCAATACCGCGGTTAGGGAACATCCAACTCAGAGCTCCAGATATTGCGACCTAACATGCCGCTGCCTAGACACGCCCCCACAAAATATCTGATTTAGTTTACCATTATTTTATAAAGTAAGGGAGTTGATTTGGGAGGATATTGCAAACACTGAAAATATTAATACAACCCAAAAAAAACAAAAACCTGTAGCTCAATATCGAAAAAGGGTTGCAGACATCAAAAGGAAAGAACGATTTTGAAATAGGATTCAAATATTTATTAAACTTTTGATGGCTAGTAACTCAAATGTAGATATTGAGGCCAGAGTCTTTTTTATCTTCCCAAACTTCTCTCTTGCCCTTAGGAACAGGTGTTGGTTTCTTCTCTGTGGGCCGATCTGTAATCAGATCATGAGGACTGGAAACCCTTTGAAGGACCTTTAAAATCCAGTACAGTAGCATACACAACAAATACATTATTATTATTATTATCAGGTATTTGTAAAGTGCCAACAGATTCGCAGCGCTAAAGTACATAATAGAAAGATAATGAAAAAAGCACTTAGTTTGAATTTTCATGTGAGTAGTAGATTTTTTTTCTAACAAATATTTCACAAGTTACTCAATTTTCTCTCCAACTGTATCATGTGACAGCCATCAGCCAATCATAAAATGCATACACTTACATTCTGTGAATTCTTGCACATCTCAGTATGAGCTGTTGTCACAGAAAGTGTAAATATAAAAAGGAGTGGTGCACATTTTGATAACGAGAAAAAAATGGGAAAGTTGTTTAAAATTGTGTGCTCGATCAGAATCATAAAAGTTTAATTGTGGCTTTAGTGTTCATTTAAAGGGAGCAGGTCTACGACACCAGAATTTGTAGTTGTTTTAAAAGATAGATAATCCCTTTATTACCCATTCCCCAGTTTTTGCATAACCAAGCACAGTTATAATAATATACTTTAACCTCTGTGATTATCTTGTAGTCTAAGCCTCTGCAATCTGCCCCTTTATTTCAGTTATTTGACAGACTTGCAGTTTAGCCAATCAGTTGCCTGCTCCCAGGATAACTTCACGTGCACAAAGCACAGTGTTATCTATATAAATACGTGAACTAACACCCCTAGTGGTGAAAAACTGGTTAAAAGTGGATTCTGAAAAGAGGGTGGCCTTCAAGGTCTAAGAAATTAGCATATGAACTGTCCTAGGTTAAGCTTTCAACTAAGAATACCAAGAGAACAAAGCAAAATTGGTGATAAAAGTTAATTGGAAAATTGTTTAAAAATACATGCTCTATCTGAAATCATGAAAGTTTGTTTTGGCCTAGACTGTCCCTTTAGAGGGGAAAACAATTTTGCACCACACTGGAAGCCTCTCGTTAGTGCCTCATTTTTGTGCAGTACTCATAATTATGTGCAAGTTTGTGAACACCAATAGCAGTAATGGTATTGTCTGTTACTAGGCACCTAGAAGAGTGTAAAAGGGTGCTGATCCGACAGTTTCAAAAAATAGACAAAAGCTGGATTGTTTAAGAGTAACATTTATGTTGGGGGCTTTTAAATGGACATTAGAATGTAATTATCCATAAATTAATTAAGGGAAATCAATTAAATATATCAATTAAATAAAACAATACATATGTGCTTATTCCAGCTTCCTTAGTCAAATTCTTACATAAACAGACACTAAAGTCAAAATTAAACTTTCATGAATCAGATAGATTGCACCAGTTTCAACATCTTTCCAATTCACTTCCATTATCTAAATGTGCACAATGTTTTCATATAAACACTTTCAGACGTGACAGCTCCTACTGAGCATGTGCAAAAATGAATGCATTTTGTGATTGGCTGATGACTGTCACATGATGCAGTGGGAAAGAACATTGCACTAACTTTGAAATTTGTCAGAAAAAAAAGCTACTACTCACTTGAAATTAAAACTAAGTGCTTTTATATTATCTTTTTTATTATAGGGACACTGAACCCAAATTGTTTTCTTTCGTGATTCAGATAGAGCATAACATTTTAAGCAACTTTCTAATTTACTCCTATTATCAATTTGTCTTCATTCTCTTGCTATCTTTATTTGAAAAAGAATGCCTGTAAGCTTTTTTTTTGGTTTAGAACTCTGGACAGCAATTTTTTATTGGTGGATGAATTTATCCACCAATCAACAACAACAACCCAGGTTGTTCACCAACAATGGGCCGGCATCTAAACTTACATTCTTGCATTTCAAATAAAGATACCAAGAGAATGAATCAAATTTGATAATAGGAGTACATTAGAAAGTTGCTTAAAATGTCATGCTCTATCTGAATCACAAAATAAAAAATTTGGGTTCAGTGTCCCTTTATGTATTTGGTGTGATGGTCCCTTAAAGGGACATTGTACGCTAGATTTTTCTTTGCATAGATGTTTTGTAGATGATCCATTTATATAGCCCATCTGGAAGTGTTTTTGTAACAATGTGTATAGTTTTGCTTATTTTTAATAACATTGTGCTGATTTTTCAGACTCCTAAACCAAGCCCCAAAGTATCAATGTAGAACCCAGGTCTACAGATTCTTGCTTTATTGTTGGTGTAATCTGTATTTTCATATGCGGGGGGGGGGAGGGTCTGCCCTTCTTGCTTTCTCAGCCCCTTTCACTGGGTGTCCTAGCCTTAATCTCATCAACAGTGCTAAACTGGTAATTCAACGGTTTTTAAAAGGTTTCATACTGAAGTTTTTGATAAGTATCTGTGCATATTCTTCTTTATAGTAGTGCCGATTACATGCAGGTATATGAATGTGATGTTTGTCTTATATATTTCGGATCAGAGATTTCTTCACATGGTGACCACCTGGTGCTCGACGGTCAAGTAGATAATTGGTCAACCCCAGCACCAAACCTATCGGCAAGGAGCGTTGACCCATATGCTGGTAACCTAACTATCAAGACGTTCATAGCTGATTCTATGTATTAGGCCCCCGTTCTAACTCTTTATTTAGAAATAACAAAGCATCCTAAAGTATTTTTGGGGGGGGGGGTTTGGGGGGAGGGGAGATTACAACATCAAAAAGCCTCCTCTCTCCCCCCTTCTCTCAGCTGAGCCTATGGTAACTGTTCGTTTCTATAGAAACAGACATCGGCTCTAGCCTGCATTTTATGTGTGGCTGCACAGAGTGATGAAGCTTTGAAAACCATGATGGAAAGGGGGTTGGGAGAGGATAGGGATGGAGGGAAGGGGTTGGGTGTTTAACCCATTGCAGACCAGGAGGGCAGTGTATATAATTCAACTGCTCCATGGCCTTAAAAAAGAAGTGAACAGGGATATGGGAAGGACGGTTTCTCTGGTGTTATAACCGTTATTCTGGCATCTTTACGGGGAAATTAAAGGCACATTTGAGAGGTGCAGTAGGTGTAGGACTGTATACTTTTTCTGCGAGGGAGGTGGGCACAGATACTAAAAATGTCCGAACTTAAAGGAAGATGAAACTGAAAAAATGTATCTTTCATGATTTAGACAGAGCACACAATTTTAAACCACTTTCTAATTTACTTCTATTATCAAATTTTCTTCGTTCTCTTGGTATATTTTGTTGAAAAGCAGGGATGTAAAGCTTGGGAATGTGCATGTGTCTGGAGCACTATATGGTAGCAGTTTTGCAAGAATTTGCAATAGCACTATTTCGTATCATGTAGTGCTTCCGGCACGTGCATGCTACCTATCTAGGTATCTCTTCAACAAAGAATACCATGGGAATGAAGAAACTGCGATAATGGAAGTAAATTAGAAACTTTAAAAAAAAAATGTATTCTCAGTCTGAATTACAAAAGAAAATGTTTGGGTCTCATATCCCTTTAATATTGGTGGCAACTAGTTCAGCGGGAAAAGCAGTGGCTGCTTCGCATCAAAAGAATAAAATGACTCAAGTAGGCGATTATGTTTGGATATAAGGAGCAGAATTCTAGGGGGCGGGCATTTCTCTTGCCCCTCCCCCTAGGAAACCTATAGCAAATCTGTGACACATTTTTTTTCCAGTTTACATTTGATAAATATTATTATTAGTTGTATTTTGTGATGTCTTTTATTACCTATGTAACCGGATGTGATTAGAATCTAATTTTATTTTACATCTCACAATTGGGGACTGTTCTATATATATATATATATATATATATATATATATATATATACTGTATGACATGCACCCCCCCCATATGCATGCTTCAAGCACAGACAGTGATCTCACGCATCATGACATCATCAGCATCAGGAGCTAGAACTTGCGTGTACATGTGGCCCCCATGGTACTGTCAGCGTTTCATTATTAAAAACACCATCTGCGCTCGTGTGCATTAAGAGCATAAAACATGAAAATGGCACAACTTTCAAGGGACATTAAACACTTTGAGATGGTAATATAAAATGATAAATCATATATTTCAAAATAAAACTGTGATACACTTTCATTATTTATTTTGTCCCCTTTTCCTGTAATTCCATTCTAAAATTGTGAGCTTTTCAGTTGCTGTTGTTCCTGGAAGTGCAGAACACTGTTATATTCAACACAGCCATTGGCTGCACACTCTAGTGACCTATTTATAACTGCCCCTAATTGGCCACAGCAGAGAAGGTAACCTAAGTTACAACATGGCAGCTCCCAGTGTTTTATAGACACTAAAACGTTACACTTATTTTGTCAATATTTTAACAGCTAATGAAACTTTAAAAAACGCATCTATATGTTATTCTCAGACTAATCTTTTCTGTGAATGCATCATTCTATCTAGCATTTATTTAGTGTTTAATGTCCCTTTAAACCATAATATATCCAAAAGTTACGAGTGTTTTTTTTTTAAATTAAGCCAAGAGTATTTTAACCATAAAATGACATGTAGATTGAGTAAAGAATTGGTGCACTCACCCAATCAAAGGGGATCCCATCTGGGGTACTGAGTCCTCCAAGCTTCTTCCTAGGTAGACTTGAATAAAGGTAGAACAACAATGCTGAATAAAGAAGGGAACAGTTATCTTATAGAGAGGCAAACATAGCCTCGGTCACAGAGTAAGAACATTGCCAGAGAGGAACGGTTGAATAAAAGTTAAGCACCTTATTGTTGTATTATGATAAAGTGCAGTGTTTGTTGCGCGAAATGCGTTAGAGGTCTTACTTAGATTATGGAGCCCTTCATGGACTATTAACGTTTAGTAACACAACAATAAAGTGTTTAACTTTAATTTAACCGTTCCTCTCTGGCAACATTCTTACTCTGTGACTGATCCGATGTTTGAATAAACGGGCTGGAAAAAAGGTGGGAGGGACTGAGATTCTAACTGTGACAATCCTGCAAAATATAAAAAGGTTATGAGTTCTTTAGCAATTTCCTCAATAAATATGGAAATTATACATAGCCACATATGACTGTAGGAAATAATAATTTGTCTGGTGACAGCTGTACAAGATTGTAGGGCTATATAGACTAAGGGTGTCCAATAGTTTCTACTGAGAGACCTCAGGGGAGTGTCTTATTTTTACTTGCAGGATTGAAGACAAATTTGACCAAAATATAATAATATATATATTTATATATATATATATATATATATATTATATATAAATAACAATACTAGAAGAAGATAGCACTAATTCAATATGTGCCATAAATATATTTATACATATAGATACAAAACCATACATATCAGAACTTCCTACCAGGACAGTAATGACCTAACTGCAAACGAGTCATGTGATTTAACATGTGTTGCAAACGGAATGAGGTTAAGTGATAGGAACCATTTAAAGGGATATGATTTTTTCTTTCATGATTCAGATAGAGCATGCAACTTTAAGCAACTTTTTTATTTACTCCTATTATCAATTTTTCTTTGTTCTCTTGGTATCGTTATTTGAAAAGCAGGAATGTAAGCTTAGGAGCCAGCCCATTTTTGGTTCAGCACCTGGGTAACGCTTCCTGATTGGTTGCTAAATGTAGCCACTAACCAGAAAGTGCTATCCAGGGTTCTGAACCAAAAATGGTCTGGTTCCTTACATTCCTGCTGTTCAAATAACGATACCAAGAGAACGAAGAAAAATTGATAATAGGAGTAAATAAGAAAGTTGCATAAAATTGCCTGCTCTATCCGAATCATGAAATAAATATCCTTTTAACCATAACTGCGCTGGAGCAGCTTATAGGCGAATGTATGGGCAGATGTGTGAAAAATTACCTTTCTATAAAGTTGTTAATTCAATAATATATGAAGCTGTTTTCCAGTGGTAATTTTCTAAATGCAATTCTGTAACGAGTATTTTTTTCTCACTGTGACGCCTATTTACCTAAGTAAACCTGTCACCCCTGTGGTAAGGATTTTTCTATTTTTTATCGGTAGGTAGTACAGAAACTGAACATTTCTCTTGCATGAATTGGGTAGAGCATGCAATTTTAAACAACTTTCCAATTTACTTCTGTTATTTATTTTGTTTTGTTCTCTTGGTATCCATTGTTGAAAAGCATACCTAGGTAGGCTGAGGAGCTACAGTGCAAGGCTGGGATCTAGCTGCTGATTGGTGTCTGCCCACTGCCTCTTCTCATTGGCTCATACGATTTGTTCAGCTAGTTCCCAGTAGTGCACCGCTGCTCCTTCAACAAAGGATACCACGAGAATAAAGCAATGTTTATAATAGAAGCAATCAGTTAGGTTTTGTTCCTTTTAAAGAGCTCCCAGAATGGTATCATTTGAGAAACTCATGATTGCTTTTGCTACTATATTTTATAGTTCCACTACATGATGCAGCGCCTTATCTGTTGTGCCCGGCAGGTTGCAGCTCATATGCAGAAGTGTATTTACAAAATAAACACACTCTTTTTATATTCTTAGTGCCAATAGGCACTATAACCTTTATAACTACAACCTTACTCTTTATTTACTTTGCTATAGAGCACAAAGAGACCAGAATGTTGACAAAACATACGAGAACTCGTCAGTCCATTATAAAGTCATAGAGATAACCTTGAAATAGAATGATTTGCTATCAAAAGGTCAGTAAAGGTAATCACTACATGCGCAATGTTATGTATGAAGTGGTGCAATTAAAAGGCTATTGTAGTTGGAAAACGTACAAGCTTTTTTGAGAGCATGTCATTTTAAAATGAGGGGCCCTGCACCTTTTTTGCAAGGGGTTTAACTGCTCAGGAGCCGCAGAGCACTGCTGGTCCCAAGCAGAACCTATCGGTCACCTAATCAACAGTGAGGTCAATCAGCCAGGTCGTGCAACTAGGGTCAGCAGAAGTTTCCATTAGGAACCAGCACTTCTCTGCAGCTCCCAAGCAGCACTTTAACTATGTATTTAACCTCTTTGCCAAGGTGTGGTTTGAACACCAAGAGTTGCAGGATCTCTAGTTTTTAAATGACATGTTCTAACGAATCAGAACATACAATGTTTCAAATAAAAGGCCCTTTCAGAATGTCTAACGAGTTTAATTTTTAGGCTGTCCTAGGCCTGGAAAATCTGCTGCCCCAGTCTAAGGCTAGAGATAGACGGAAAGGTCATGCAGCTCCACTGGACACCCAGGGATAACTGATATATAATATAATGACTCCCTTAACGACAGCGAGAAACCCCTTTACAAGGTATTTCCATTGTTGTAACAGTCACTAACATTATCCCACACATATAACATACAGGGTACTTCAGTTGTCATTAAGGTGTAATAAATAAAGCAAAGAGAATATAGGATTGGAAATAAATTATCTCACCCCTCGCAATTGGCTGCACTGCCCAAGGAGCTCTTGCCAAAATACTCTGCGCGCCACATTTTCTATTTTTGTATTATGAAAATACATAATGTAGTTTTGCTATAACAATAAGTGTTTGCAAAGCATCAAAGCCCTGTACAGAATCTAAGGAGTTAATCGTTACCCTGACGGACATTGCCTTTTTGACCTATTAGAATAGTCACACAGTAACGGACAGCATTGAAACTATAAGGGGGTTGTAAGACCACCATTTTTAATACAACATTTAGGACAAGGTCACATGTCCATGTTGTTTCAGTGCACAACATAATGCTGCAGTTTGATTGGATGTCAAATGCAATCACAAGTACAGTGTTCTAGAATGCAAACTAAACTTTAAACCACATCTTAAAGGGACATTAAAGACTAAATAAATGCTAGATAGAATAATGAATTCAAAGAAAAGATTAGTCTGAGAATAATATGTAGATGTATTTTTTTAAAGTTTCATCAGCTGTTTAAATATTGACAGAATAAGGGGTCGATTTATCAAAAGGCTTCGCAAGCCTTTCAACCCCATATTTAACAAGCAGCGGTCATCAGACCTCTGCTTTCCTAACTTTTCGCCACCTCTAAAGTGGCAAATTTCAAGCTCCTCGGTATAGTACGACCGGGGAGATTGACAGCTCCTGCCCTGCGTGATTGTCTGTGCGCGGGCAGGGGGCGGGATTGCACGCGAGCACAAAATAGCGCTCGTGTGCAATGCTGAATTCCGCCAGGGGAATTCAGCTCGCCTCAGCTTGATAAATCGCCCCTAAGTGTAAAGTTTCAGTGTCTATAAAACAATGGGAGCTGCCATGTTGTAACTTAGATTACCTTCTCGTGCGGAAACAGGGGCATTCGAAGGGCACCTAAGGGTTAGATTTATTATATTTCGGGCGGACATGATCTGCTGTAACAGATCGTATCCGCCCGACATCTCTAAATGCCGACAGCATTCGCTGTCCACATTTAACATTGCACAAGCATTTCTGGTGAAATGCTTGTGCAATGCCGCCCCTGCACATTCGCGGTCAATCGTCCGCTAGCAGGGGGTGTCAATCATCCCGATCGTAGCTGATCGGGATGATTGCTGTCCGCCAACTCAGAGGTGGCAGATGAGTTAAGGAGCAGCGCTCTTATGACTGCTGCTCTTTAACTTAAGTTTCAGGCGGACCTGTAACCTCGGGGGTAAATTGCAGCATCCACTGCTTGATAAACTTCAAGAACTGTAAGTGGATCATTGGGGGTTAGTGTTAGGTTTATTTAAGGTTTTTTTTGGGTGGGTTTTATTTTTAGATTAGGGTCTGGGCAGTAAAAGAGCTAAATGCCCTTTTCAGGGCAATGGGGAGCTTAGGTTTTTTAGATAGGATTTTTATTTGGGGGGAGTTGGTTGTGTAGGTGGTGGGTTTTACTGTTGGGGGGGGTTGTATTTATTTTTACAGGTAAAAGAGCTGATTTCTTTGGGGCAATGCCCGCAAAAGGTCCTTTTAAGAGCCATTGGTAGTTTATTGTAGGCTAGGGTTTTTTTTTAATTTTGGGGGGGCTTTTTTATTTTGATAGGGCTATTAGATTAGGTGTAATTCTTTTTTTTTTTGATACTGTGGGTTTTTTTATTTTTTGTAACTTAGTGTTTTTTATTTTTTGTAATGTAGTGTTTATTTTACAGTAGATTTAAATAATTTGAGTAGGGTTAGGTTTTTAAAAATGTAATATAGTTAATTTAATTGGTAGTTTAATGTAATTTTAGTATAATAGTTAGGGTAGGTTAATTAATAAGTTTAATATAGTTTAATTTAATTATAAGATAGGGATGTTGTAATTTTAATGTAAAGTTAGCGGGTTGTTAGGTTAAGGGGTTAATAGCTTAATTTAGTTTATGGCGATGTGGGAGGCTGGCAGTTTAGGGGTTAATAGGTTTAGTAAGCGGTAGTGATGTGGGAAGCCAGGGGTTTAGGGGTTAATACGTTTATATAGTTGCGGTGGGGTCCGGGAGCGGCGGGATAGGGGTTAATAACTTTATTAAAAATGCGGCGGGGTCAGGGAGCGGTGGGATAGGGGTTAATAACTTTATTAGAAATGCGGCGGGGTCAGGGAGCGGCGGGATAGGGGTTAATAACTTTATTAAAAATGCGGCGGGGTCAGGGAGCGGTGGGATAGGGGTTAATAACTTTATTAAAGTTGCGGCGGGGTCCAGGAGTGGCAAGATAGGGGTTAAACATTTTAGTATAGTGGCGGCGTTTAGTGACAGGGTATAAATAAAGTTGGTAAAAAGCCAAATAGCAGCGAGATCGATGACTGTTAGTTAACAACAGTCCGCTGCTCATCGCCCCGTACTTGGTGTGCAGCATTTTGCCGGCTTTTTTAATAAATAAGGAGAGCGTATTCAGGTCCGCGGCAGCGATTTTAGGCGAGCGTATTGGTGCCGTTGAATGCAAGAAAGTTGACGGCTTGATAGATAGGCCTCTATTGGTTAGATTACAAGTGGAGCGCTAAATATCACTTTCATGAATGCGATATTTGCGCTCCACTGAGAAATACCAGAGCATGTTAATGTGCGCTGGTATTACAAGTTTTCAGCAATGCAATGTGAGAGCAATGGGAGCCTTGTTCTGATACCGTCAGAGACCTAAGCGCAGCGACAGGGGTGAGTAGTGCAGCGATGGCAGCAAATATAAATATTTATGATTATACCTTCAAAATACTGCCTAGTGCAGTCATTTTATTAAAAAATAAAGATGCTGCTATCTTTCGGCTAGATTGCGAGTTTTGCGTTATGAGCGGCTCGGTACTAACTTGCAAGTTATTTCCACCACGCTGCTTTGAGCTAGTTTTACGTGCTTGTGCACGATTTCCCCATAGACATCAATGGGGAGAGCCGGCTAAAAAGCCTAACACCTGCAATAAAGGAGCGTAAAGCTCCGTAACGCAGCCCCATTGATTCCTATGGGGAAAGAAAAGTTATGTTTACACCTAACACCCTAACATAAACCCCGAGTCTAAACACCCCTAATCTGCTGCCCCCAACATCGCCGACACCTACATTACACTTATTAACCCCTAATCTGCCGCCCCCGACACAGCCGACATTTACATTACAGTTATTAACCCCTAATATGCCTCCCCCAATGTCGCTGCCACCTACCTACACTTATTAACCCCTAATCTGCCGTCCCTGACATCGCCGCCACCTACCTACACTTATTAACCCCTAATCTTCCGCCCCAATGTCGCCGCCACTATACTAAAGTTATTAACCCCAACCCTAAGTCTAACCCTAACACCCACTAACTTGAACATAATTAAAATAAATCTAAATAAAAATTACAATTAATACCTAAATAATTCCTATTTAAAACTAAATACTTACTTATAAAATAAACCCTAAGCTAGCTACATTTTAACTAATAGTTACATTGTAGCTATCTTAGGTTTTATTTTTATTTCACAGGTAAGTTTGTATTTATTTTAACTAGGTAGACTAGTTAGTAAATAGTTATTAACTATTTACTAACTACCTAGGTAAAATAAATACAAACTTACCTGTAAAATAAAACCTAACCTGAGTTACACTAACACCTAACCTTACACTACAATTAAATAAATTACATTAATTAAATACAATTAACTAAATTACAAAAAACAAACAAACAATAAATTACACAAAATAAAAAAGAAATTATCAAATATTTAAACTAATTACACCTAATCTAATAGCCCTATCAAAATAAAAAAGCCCCCCAAAATTAAAAAAAAAACCCTAGCCTAAACTAAACTGCAAATGGCCCTTAAAAGGACCTTTTACAGGGCATTGCCCCAAAGAAATCAGCTCTTTTACCTGTAAAAAAAAAATACAAACAACCCCCAACAGTAAAACCCACCACCCACACAACCAAACCCCCCAAATAAAATCCTATCTAAAAAAACCTAAGCTCTCCATTGCCCTGAAAAGGGCATTTGGATGGGTATTGCCCTTAAAAGGGCATTTAGCTCTTTTACTGCCCAGACCCTAAGCTAAAAATAAAACCCACCCAATAAACCCTTAAAAAACCTAACACTAACCCCCGAAGATCCACTTACAGTTTTTGAAGACCGGATATCCATCCTCAACGAAGCCGGGAGAAGTCTTCATCCAAGCGGCAAGAAGTGGTCCTCCAGACGGGCAGAAGTCTTCATCCAGATGGCATCTTCTATCTTCATCCTTCTGATGCGGAGCAGCACCATCTTCAAGACATCCGGCGCGGAGCATCCTCTTCTGTCGACGGCTCTTCAAGAATGAAGGTTCCTTTAAGGGACGTCATCCAAGATGGCGTCCCTTGAATTCCGATTGGCTGATAGAAAAAGGTGAAAAAATCCTATTGGCTGATGCAATCAACCAACTGGATTGAGCTGTTCCAATAGGCTGTACTTTTTAGCACTTTAGTTATGAGTTTTATGCTACAGCTCTGTAACATAAAACCCATAACTACTGACTTTCAGTTTATGGTACGGATCTTGACGGTATTGGCTGTAACGCTCACTTTTTGGCCGGACAGACAAACTCGTAATACCGGCGCTATGGAAGTCCCATTGAAAAAGGACTTTTGGAAAGCTGCGGTAGTTACGTTGTGTTACAGCCAAAAAAGTGTGTGGTACTCATATACCTGCAAGACTTGTAATACCAAGCACTATTGTGCACTATTTATTGCAAAAACATTTGGGTTTAGTATATCTTAAAGGTAGTGAGCTGTCATTCAGGATGAGAAAGTTAGTGATTCGCATTAGCAAGGAAGGAGATAGGTCCGGTGCAGAGAGGTAGATTCTCATTCTCTCATTCTCTCTCTCATTCTCTCTCTCTCATTCTCTCTCTCTCACCATCTGCAGCAAGATGATGTTGTAGGTCTTTGAAGGTGGTCTGTGGGCTGTTTTTGACCGTTTTCACTATCCTTTGCCTTTCCGATATTTTACTTCTGGCCTTAACAAGAACTGTGCCTGTGGTCTTCCATTTCCTCACTTTGTTCCTCACAGTGGACACTGACAGCTTAAATCTCTGCGATAGCTTTTTGTAGCCTTCCTAAACCATAATGATGAACAATCCTTGTTTTCAGGTCATTTGAGAGTTGTTTTGAGGCCCCCATGTTGCTATTCTTCAGAGGAGAGTCAAAGGAACAACAACTTGCAATTGGCCACGTTAAATACCCTTTCTCATGATTGGATGCACCTGTCTATAAAGTTTAAGGCTTAATAGGCTCACCAAACCAATTGTGTGTTCCAATTAATCAGTGCTAGGTAGTTACAGGTATTCAAATCAACAAAATGACCAGGGTGCCCAAATGTATGCACCTGTCTAATTTAATTTTGATGCATATTGCACATTTTCTGTTAATCCAATAAACCAATTTCACTACTGAAATATTACTGTGTCCTTCAGTTATTTGATAGATCAAAATGAAATTGCTGATCCAAACATCCAATTATTTATAAATGAAAATCATGGAAATCGTCAGGTGTGCCTAAACTTTTGCATACGACTGTATATATATATATATGTACCTTAAAAACAAAATGTATGCTTACCTGATAAATGTATTTCTTTCTTGACACAGTGAATCCACGGATCATCATCAATTACTGTTGGGAATATCACTCCTGACCAGCAGGAGGAGGCAAAGAGCACAACAGCAAAGCTGATAAGTATCACTTCCCTACCCACAATCTCCAGTCATTCCACCAGACTAGCTTGGGGAATGAATACCCAAGCTAGAGGACACAGATGATAAGGGAGGGACAAGACAGGTAACCTAAACAGAAGGCACCACTGCTTGAAGAACCTTTCTCCCAAAGGAAGCCTCAGCCGAGGCAAAAATATCAAACTTATAGAATTTAGAAAAAGTATGCAAAGATGACCAAGTTGCAGCCTTGCAAATTTGTTCCACAGAAGCTTCATTTTTGGAAGCCCAGGAAGAAGAGACAGCCCTCGTGGAATGAGCTGTGATTCTCTCAGGAGGTTGCTGACCAGCAGTCTCATAGGCCAAAATGAATAACACTCTTCAGCCAAAAGGAAAGTGAAGTAGCCATAGCTTTCTGATCCTTGCATTTCCCAGAAAAACAAACAAATAAAGCAGGTTATGCAACTAACGTTCCTTATGAGAAGAAGGGTTAGGACACAAAGAAGGAACAACTATTTCCTGATTAATATTCTTGAACGAAACAACTTTAGGCAGGACACCCAACTTAGTACGCAAAACCACCTTATCAGAATGAAAGATAAGGGGAATCACACTGTAGCGCCGAGAGTTCTGAAACTCTCCGAGCAGAGGAAATAGCAACAAGAAACAAAACTTTCCAAGATAACAGCTTAAAGGGACAGTATACTATAAAATAGTTTTTCCCTTAATGTGTTTCCAATTACTTTTTTTTACCAGTGGCAGATTATAAAATGTATGAGATTTGCTTTTTTAAGGCTTAATTGTGTATAAGAATGAGCTGATTTTGTGTTTTAAAGCCACAACCTAATAAAATGGGTTGAGCTTGTAGGTATAATCAGATCTCATTACTGTATCACATTGTGTACATATACATGCTACTTTATCTTATATCTGTAGGTATAATCAGATCTCATTACTGTATCACATTGTGTACATATACCTGCTTCTTTATCTTATATCTGTAGGTATAATCAGATCTCATTACTTTATTACATTGTGTAAATATACCTGCTTCTTTATCTTATATCTGTAGGTATAATCAGATCTCATTACTTTATCACATTGTGTACATATACCTGCTTCTTTATCTTATATCTGTAGGTATAATCAGATCTCATTACTTTATCACATTGTGTACATATAACTGCTTCTTTATCCTATCTGTAGGTATAATCAGATCACATTACTTTATCACATTGTGTACATATACCTGCTTCTTTATCATATATCTGTAGGTATAATCAGATCCCATTACTGTATCACATTGTGTACATATAGATGCTACTTTATCTTATATCTGTAGGTATAATCAGATCTCATTACTTTATTACATTGTGTAAATATACCTGCTTCTTTATCTTATATCTGTAGGTATAATCAGATCCCATTACTGTATCACATTGTGTACATATACCTGCTTCTTTATCTTATATCTGTAGGTATAATCATATCTCATTACTTTATCACATTGTGTACATATACATGCTTCTTTATCTTATATCTGTAGGTATAATCAGATCTCATTACTTTATCACATTGTGTACATATACCTGCTTCTTTATCTTATATCTGTAGGTATAATCATATCTCATTACTTTATCACATTGTGTACATATACATGCTTCTTTATCTTATATCTGTAGGTATAATCAGATCCCATTACTGTATCACATTGTGTACATATACCTGCTTCTTTATCTTATATCTGTAGGTATAATCAGATCTCATTACTTTATAACATTGTGTACATATACCTGCTTCTTTATCTTATATCTGTAGGTATAATCAGATCTCATTACTGTATCACATTGTGTACATATACATGTGTCTTTATCTTATATCTGTAGGTATAATCATATCTCATTACTGTATCACATTGTGTACATATACATGCTTCTTTATCTTATATCTGTAGGTATAATCAGATATCATTACTGTATCACATTGTGTACATATACCTGCTTCTTTATCTTATATCTGTCCATAAACCAATCACCAGTACTTGGAGAGAACAATTGAAAATTAACATTTTATTACCTTATCTCTTGTATAACTCACGGGGAGTATAATATCTTCTACTGGCTGTGTTAACACAGCTTTGCCTTGAGGCCAAAAACTTTTAGGATGGGTGGGGATACCACAGGCTAAATAATCTATTTCAAATGCCAATATAAGGGTAATGGAAATATTTGTAAGCAATTTAATAAACTGTATACAGGAGACACCTGAACAGCATTCGCCTGAGCTAATGGTGGCTCATGATCAAACATTTTATCTCTATAACTTAAAGTTCTCTCAATGCATGAGGAACAAAAAGGAACTGGAGGTTCCACTGGGCATCAAAACACAACTGGCAAGCGACAACTTGTAAAGCCTCTTGATCCATCTTAACAATAATGATGATAAAAGAAAAACAAAATAAAAGTTTTTATTTCAAACAAAAATAAAAGTACTGTGCTTTAAGAAATGTTTAAAACCTTATAACGAAATAGCCCCAGGAACCCTAAACACCTCAGCAGCCTTTATGAGGTGCCTACCTGTCCTGCAGCCTTAGAAGTAACTTCACAGATGAGCTGATCCAGACCTGCGACGGCAGCGAAATGAAAGGAGACAACGGAGCAGCTGACAACTGCGTCACCACTCCGTAGCCGATCTCCAAACAGTCACAACTGAAAGTGCGTCAAAGGAAAGAGAACCGCCTCTATAAAGACCCTCCCTTATGTACGGAGCGGTCCTGGCGGATAAAAGTCTCCTAACTGCCTGTAACGGCTTGTCCAAATAAAGCAAGACATACCAATAAATAAAGATTAAAAAGAAGTGAGTAGAATCCGTATGAAAAAGGTTACTGAGCCACCAAAATAAGCCCTTGCTCCTCACAGTCTCAAATGCCCACAACACTGCCAGATTAACCCCTTACACAAAGGTTTTAATAAAAAAAAAGTCTCATTATGTTCAAACAGCCCTTAGCTGCTAAAAGTGCCAGATTCTTCTTATAAAGAAAAAATAAATGGCACTTACCTGAAGAAATGATGTCCGGCAGCAAGACAGGTCACCTGGTAATCCTACTCAGGCTTTCTGATTAGGGCAGCAAAATCTTGAGAAAACGAGAATTGTACCACACAAGTTCCCAAGTGCTCAAAAGCCACCACTGCCCTACTGAGACTGATGTGGACTAAGGCTAGACCCCAGAAAAGATCAGAGTAAACCTACTCTGCTTTTAAAATAATAAAATCTTGATTGAAGAAGACTTCTTATCAGACACCCAAACTTCACCTCCTCCTTGCACTACAGGCAGAGAGAATGACTGGGGATTGTGGGTAGGGAAGTCATACATATTAGCTTTGCTGTGGTGCTCTTTGCCTGCTGGACAGGAGTGATATTCCCCACAGTAATTGATGATGATCCGTAGACTCACTGTGTCATTAGAAAGAAATATGTATAGGATAGCATGATTAACAGTGACAGGGAGAAGGATGAGGTACTTAACCAGTTCTTTTCTTCAGTATACACAAGAGGAACTAATGGGAGATACTTTGAACCAGTTGGAGATACTATGTGGTCAATGTATCAAGCTGTGGAGGACAGGGGCGCAAATATGTGCCCCAGTTTGCTGCAGCTCGCCTCTGGCGGACTGAATTCTGCTGCCGGAATTCAGCATTGCACAAGAATGCAACAATAAAACATACAAGCCCATACCATTAACTGGGTTATCTATAGAGATTTAAAAAAAAAAACTTGATAACATTAATGTAAATAAAACTCCATGCCCAGATGGAATACACCCTAGAGTTTTTTGGGAAATTAGCACTGTTATAGACAAACCTCTACTCTTAATTTTTCAAGACTCATTAACCTCGGGCATACCCAAGGAATGGCGTAAAGCTGATGTGGTGCCACTCTTTAAAAAGGGAAGGAGGGCTGATCCAGGAAGCTATAGACCAGTTAGTCTGACAACAATAGTGGGGAAAATACTAAATACTAATAATTTGTGTAAACAATATTATGGGCCGATTTATCAAGATCCTTATGGAGCTTATGACCCTTGTTTCCGCTGCTCCATAACTTGTCCGTCTGCTCTGAGGCAGCGGACAGAAATCAACCCGATCTAATACGATCGAGTTGATTGACACCCCCTGCTAGCGGCCGATTGGCCGCGAATCTGCAGGGGGCAGCATTGCACCAGTAGTTCACAAGAACTGCTGGTGCAATGATAAATGCCGACAGCGTATGCTGTCGGCATTTAACGATGTGCAGCGGACATGATACTCTACATCGTATCATGTCCGCTCGCACTATATTATTATTATTATCGTTTTTTTTGTAGAGCGCCAACATATTCTGCAGCGCTAATAAATATACTATAATAAATATACCCCCTTGAGTTCAAATCAGCATGGGTTTAATGAGAAATACATCATGTCAAACTAATCTAGATTCTATGAAGAAGTTAGTAAAAATATAGATAATGGGGATTGATGTGATATACTTAGATTTTGCAAAGGTGTTTGATACAGTACCACATGAGAGATTAATGTACAAAATTAAGGGACTGTGAATAGCAGAAAATGTTAGCTAAAGGATAAATAACTGGAAAAAAGACAGGGAGCAACGAGTAGTAGTAAATGAATCATATTTAGTTTGGACAAGAGAAAAAAAAAACACCACAGGTGCCGGGGCGGGGTTTAGGCTATAGTCACTAGGTGTATTTCTGATCTTGTTGTGTTACCTCCGATTCGGTCATAGTGCCTATCTGTGAAGCAATGTGTCCCAGATCTAACAATACGTTTCCAACATATCTTGTGATATCCCTGCCATATACTCTATCGTAGCAAGAACCTTAGATATGTGTGAGGGATCTTGCTTTTACCAGTCTCTAGCAATTGAGAGTTTGGTAGCTGCTAGAATATATATCATCAATCTCCCTGATTTGCCTGAGTGCGTGTTATCAAAGACGTGACGTAAAGCAGAGGCAGGGGTAAGACATGGTAATATCAAGCGAGTTAAGTAAGGATGTGATCTCCTGCCATAAGGGTGTCAGTTTCAAGCAGTCCCACCAGAAATGTAGGTTTCTCCACATAATTGCCAACAAAGAGGAACATCTTGGCAAGCCTACTTGGGGTTCTATGCCATTTTAGGAGAATTTTTATATAAGTTTCCAGGATCATAATTTTATTTTATCTATAAAATATTTTACCAGGAAGGATACATTGAGATTTCTCTCGTTTTCAAGTATGTCCTGGGTCCACAAAACATTGCATTGATACAATAGGGATTGTAATACAATGTAACATCTTTTTTTGTCACGATTATGGCAATCTCATATTTACATTCTGTGAGTATTCTTCCTAGATCTCTGTTCTATTCTTTGATTTGCCAAGGTACACCTTTAGAACAATCAGACAAGACACTTATATACTGAATTGTGAGAGGTTTGTGTTACTTTTTCCCTTTGATCCATCTTCTTTTCCAATCAGTATAATCTCTCAGAGGTTGCTTTGCGAAGCCCCGGGCACGCATGAAACTAAGTACTCTTAAGCTTTCAAACCTAAACCAAGATGGTACTGATTCATAACTCGATATTACCCCCGTTGCAGAGGTCAGGGATGTTTGGGTTATAGGTTAGCTCCCGTTGTAAGAGCCATGCAAGTCCATTCTTCCGTATGAACATTTGTGAAGTCCCAGAAGATACATTTCAGATGATGGGCTGGGGAGCAATTGTTGTATATGTACGTATACTTGTTCAGATCTGGAGTTTATCAAGAATTATAATGTAGGATATAAATTTGGTTAGCTCCAAATGGTGCGGTATCCACAGGTACAAGTACAGAACGGCTTCCCCAAGTTGGTACCAGCCAGGTCTATTTTCGGTTGTGCTCCACTCCGCAATATGACACAACCTTGCTGCTTCATGATAGAGAAAAACATTTACTTGAAAATGCAAGGTTCTACAATTTGGAAGTAAAAATAAGCAGGCAATCTATTATTTAAATGGGACTAGATTTAGCCAAACAGAGGAGCAAAGGGAGTTGGGAGTAGTAATAGATAAACTAAAGATGGGTGCACACTGCAGGGCAGCGACTTCTAAGGCTAAAAAGATACTAGCATGTATTAAAAAAGATTTTGATGCAAGGGAAGAAAGCATAATTCTGTCTCTATATACAGTAAATCCCTGGTAAGACCTCACCTTGAGTATGGAGTGCAGTTCTGGGGACCATTCTTAAAAAAAGACATTGCAGACTTAGAAAAAGTTCGGAGAAGGGCCACAAAGCTAATAAGGGGAATGGAGAAGTTAAGCTATGAGGAAAGGTTAGCCAAACTGGGTCTGTTTTCTCTAGAAAAAGGGTGCTTGAGAGGTGACATGATTACTTTATATAAATATATTCAAGGCCCATATTCAGAGATGGCAGAAGCTCTGTTTATTTCAAGAAAATTGTTTGTGACAAGAGGTAACAATTTAAGGCTGGAGGAAAGGAGATCTAATCTCCAGGAACGTAAACGTTTTTTCAATGCAAGAGCATAGTTCTGCAATTTCCTTTTTTTAATAACTGCCCACCAATAACGTGCTCCATACTGAGGCCTTGCTAGGTGCAGAATTGTGGTTTCTCTCCTTGCATCCACACTCTCTTTAATACATGCTGCCTGGCACTGAGCTCTTCTTAATAGTTTAAATAGTATTTATTTTGTATGCAGAATTGTTTTACAATCTAGTGCCCAATTGCTGCAGAAATCTGCATATACAGAAAAAATGAGTTCAGTTGCCACTAAGAGTTAATGTTGGGAAGCACAGATTTTCTGTAAGATGGGAATCATGGGAACTTGTTTTGTGTTGGAGTGGGATATGTATTAGGCCTGTGTTTGGATGTGAGAGGCGAGGAATCCCAGAGGATACCCTTCAAGGGCATGACTGGGTGCCATGACAGAGGTCACACCTGCCAGCCTCCCCCTTTACACAAGTTCAGCAAACTAAAGCAAGCTTAAAAATGCGCCCCCTCCTCCCCCTCTCTAACCTCCACTCCTCCCCTTGCCCTAACACCCTGATTCAAGACTTCATTCTTCTGCTGCTCTCCGTGCTTTTCTTTCAGACGTCCTCGGTCTATTCATGTCTTGGACAGCAGAGTCCCTCTCTTGTTCTGGGGGCCTCATGAAGCAGCTGCTATGCTAATGAGAGGGACACAGAATTGCCCCCCTCGCTTTTTCCAAATGCTAAATAAAACCAGCACTGCCTGGGCAGTCGCGTATCCTCACAAAGGACTAACACTAGCTGCCTTTCACATTCAAATGCATTAACCAGAGGCAGAATGGGTTTGGATTGCAGAAAATTGAAGCAGAGAGCCCCCCCCCCAGTCCCTTTTACTTCCAGACAGAGGCCCACACCATCCTCACATACTGACAGACTGTTGTGTCTGCTCTGGAATTTGTAAATGCAAAACCTGACCACAGCTCACGATCCCTTCCACAGTGTGTGTATATCTATATATAAGTATAAATTCAGCACTACGGAATTTTGCGGCGCTATACAAATAAAAGATAATAATAATATATCTATATTTATCATAAATATATATACATATATCTCAAAATAACAAGAGTATTGCATTGAGCAATGATACTTTTTTATTAGACCAACTATAAATTTATAAAATGAAAAGTTAGTCCAATACAAAAGGATCATTGCTCAATGCAATACTCTTGTTATTTTGAGATATATATATTGAGATATATGTATATATATTTATGATAAATATAGATATATTATTATTATCTTTTATTTGTATAGCACGCAAAATTTTGATATCTAAATCTCTGGACTAACACGGCTACACATATATATTCCTGCTTACAAACACACTCTATTCTTGCTTTGAATGTATCTTATTTATCTTTCTAACCTACGTATCTGCCTCTATACTTATATATATATATATACGTACTAACACACATTTTATGTATATATAATATTTTGCTAGTCCACACAATGATAAAGGTAGAAAAACTGTCTATCAATATATATATTGCTAATATATATCAGTTTTATCTGTTACTCTATTGCCTTTTTTATCTATATATCTATCCATCAGTTTAAGTATTTTTTAATATGCCTATTTTGTGCTATATCTGTCTTATTAGTAGGTCTGTCTCTCAGTGTTCATTCTATTCCAGGTGAAACGCGTATCGCTCACTTTATGCACAACAAACGTTTCATGGAATATTGTGTTGAAATCTGTAGGTAAGCTTTTCAAATGGAATAGAATATATCCCAATTTTACAGTATATCTTCCCACCTTATCTGTCAGATTAGCTATTTTAGCTCTCAGATATCTTATCTCTGTGATTTAGCTTTACTTTATTTTCCTGTCATATCTGGCTTGTCCTATGCCCTATACTGTATCCTTATTATTCTGTCAGCACAAGTTACTGTATATCAATTCATCTGCTATCTATCAATTTGTCTTACTGCTTTAAAGGGATATGAAACCTAACATGTTTCTTTCACGATTCAGATAAATAATACAATTTTAAACAACTTGCCAATTTTCTTGTATTATCTAATTTGCTTCATTCTCTAGATATCCTTTGTTGAAGGAGCAGTGACGCATATGCACAGCCACCAATCTGCAGTTTCTGAGCCTACTTAGGTATCTGTTTCAACAAAGGATAAAAAAAGAACAAAACCAATTAGATAATAGAAATAAATTGAAAAGTTATTTAAAATTGCATGCTCTATCTGAATAAAAAAAAATTGGGTTTCATGCCCCTTTAAATTTGTTTGAAATATTTCATCTTTCCCATATCTTGTCATACGCCCAGCTAGTATATCTCAGTCATTTGTGTCTTGTTTATGTATATTATGTGTTTTATATATAAGTATGTCTTATCTGTCAACCCATCTGTCTGTGTCTGATTTATTGTCTTTCAAACTCTCACAACTCTCTCTTCATTCACCTATTGTTTATCTTATTTAGATGTATTAAAGGGACAGTCCGGCCAAAATCGTAGTCCACATGAATGCATTTCAGTTTTCAGTGGAAGCATTTTTGTAACATACATGAGTTAGTAAAAATGTTTCTAATAAAAGCTATAGCTGTTTCAAAAATGTATTAAAGGGACATTCCAGTCAAAATATAATTGCACATAGATTTATTACATATTTTAATAGAAACATATTTGCAATATAAATGTATTGGCAAAAATGCTTCTAGTAAAAGTTATCACTGTTTTAGAATTAACTTCTCTGCACGTGCATGTGAAGCATAGCTAGATATTGTCACTGCACCCATATTTTAAACAATGCAGCTGCGCAGATCACCAGTGGGGCTTGTATCATGTCAGCAATTAACAAATTGAGTCATCAGATGGTACAAGCACTTTAGGCTCTCAGAGCAAGTGTTGTGTTTTAAATGCTGGTGCACGGTGCATACTTAAATACACTTTTGAAACAGCTATAGCATTTTTTAGAAGCATTTTTGCTAATGCATACATATTAAAAAATTGCTTCTTATCAATACCAAAATGCACCCATGTGGTTTTCAATTTTGGATGGAATATCTCTTTAAGTATGCACCATGCACCAGCATTTTAAACACAGCACTTGCTCAGAGAGATTAAGGTGCTTGTACCATCTGGTAATGACTCAATTTGTTAATTGCTGACATGATACAAGCCCCACTGATGCTCTGAGCAGCTGCATTATTTAAAATGCTGGTGCACTGAGAATAGAAGTCATTTGGAAATTTGTATGTTCTGTATGAAAAACGTCATGTCCTTTAAAACACATTCTAAGTACCCTATAAAATGTAAAATTAAGCGTAGTAAAAAAATGAAGTATATTTTCATTTGTCCAATTTTCTCTAAACATTGTTTTTTTCCACTTCCTGCAAAAGTTGGGAGAGCATACTCCAGACTTTAAAGTCTAAGTCCTCTACATTCTACTCAGTGATTGATTACTGTAGAATCTTATCGGTCCCTAACTAATAACTTCCAAAATGTTCCCGGTAGGAAACTTGCAGTAGTAGCCCACTAGCGATTTGTGTGCAGGGTGCGGCGGGAGGAGTTGGGTTGTGGGTGGAGCTAAGTATCGTGGGCAGGCAGCTGGGGCAGTCCCTCAAAACCGGAATCTGTTGGCGCTCTACAAATAACCGATAATAATAACAGAGTATCCAAAAAGCTGCAGGGACGGATAGCGGACCAGACTTTGTAAATGATTCTAATCCTGCGAGATCTGGGGCATCTGGGAAATCCGCCTTAGACTCAATAGAGAAGGTAAGAGGCTATAAAAAAAAAGGACGTTCCTTGATTTTACCCCTGCAAAGGTGTTAAGCACACAGTTAAAGTCAGCTTTAGAGCAGCAATGCATTACTGGGAGCTAGATGAACCCATTCGTTGAGCCAATGACAAGGGGCATATGTGTGTAGCTAACAATCATCAGCTAGCTCCTAGTAATGCATTGCCATTCATGAGCCAAAGTAGGTATGCTTTTCTTTCAAGGATACCAAGAGAAAAAAGTACATTTGATAACAACATGAACCATGAAACATGATAGGTCCGGGGCTTTAAAGGGAAACTGAGGACATTTTTATCAGCAGTTTATCACTTTATTGCCGAAGATCTGCATCAAAATAAATATCGTAAATAATAACCATTTAAAACTTCCCTTTTGTTATTACAATTTGAAGGATTTAGTTACTTTAGAGCAGTTGCAGTACGGATCCCTTGAGAACCCTCTTGGGTATGTATCCTTGGGCTTTGCCCAATTAGAAAGCAAATATAAATGAGCACCTCCAATGATGTAAGCAATCAGTCTGTAGTATGTTGCAGGGTGCACTACTTTCTCCTTGGGGTCAGTGGGAAAAAAAAGCAAACTATAAGGGATTTCAGTTTTAACTCAACGCCCAATGATAATACCCAATGGTCGCCCCTTTAATAGAGTGTTGGGTTCCCCATTAAAATGGACAGTTATTACAAAATAGGCGCATTTCTGGATCTGGGCGTTCATTTGCTCTGATAAGGGACAGTTGGGAGACCCGTTTGGAGAGGAGCTACCTACTTATATATGCTATGACTCTTCACATGACCCCTGTCTAGCAGTATGTAGGGGGGCAGCAGGCATTTCTTTCACAGACTGTCTAATTTCCAGCACCCCCATCTTTTGCACAGAGAAGGGAAGGGGGAGGAGGCGATCACAGGGAACATCCATCTGTTCTGCCGCCTGAGGCCCAAACAAAAGCAGCCACTAAAGACAATGCAAGGAAACGCTTCAAAAGGTAGAATTCCTCCCGCAGCACTTGACTGTGGGAGCGCTGAGAAGCCAGTGACGACATAACAGTTATCCACCCGTAATGTGGGGCTGACAATAAGAGGGATACAATGATTGCTCTGCTAAAGGATAAAGACTGTCAGACAGCAAGTAAGTTATTAAAGGGGCAGTCTACTTCAGAATTGTTATTGTTTAAAAAGATAGATAATCCCTTTATTACTCATTCCACAGGTTTGCATAACCAACACCGTTAAAGTAATACACTTTTTACCTCTGTGATTACCTTGTATCTAATCCTCTGCAAACTGCCCCCTTACCTCAGTTCTTTTGACAGAATTCCATTTTAGCCAATCAGTGCTGACTCCATGGGACTGGACACAATGTTATTGTTGTCTATATGGCACAGGTGAACTAGTGCTGTCTAGCTGGAAAAAAGGCACTGAGATAAGAGGCAGCATTCAATGGCTTAGAAATTAGCATATGAGCCTACCTAGGTTTAGCTTTCAATAAAGAATACCAAGAAAAAAAAAAGCAAATTTGATAATAAAATTAAATTGGAAAGTTGTTTAAAATCGCATGTCCTATTTGAATCATAAAAGTTTTATTTAGGCTAGGCTTTCCCTTTAATTCAAAATCACGCAGCACAATACACAATTCTGTGTTTATTTACTGTGCCGGTTTGCCAGGGTATGATTTAGCCATGCACAGAATTATTGACTCTGTTTGGCTGCAACTTTATAAAAAAAAAAAACACAACATAAAAAAAAAAAAAAAAAAAAACGTATTTACATTCACAAAAAAATCAAAGAACTCTGCCGTAAAAAAATAAATAAATCACCTCCTATAAAGATGATTTCAAAAGTATAAGTTATCCAATTCATCAAGAGGCGCACAAGCGAATGTGAAGTTATTAATACCCAGTGTTCTCCAGAGAGAACGTTGCCAGCTGGGTGGCATTGTAAAGTGGCGTAGTGGTGGCAGTGTAATACTTTATTACAATATTATAACATTTTCTGTTATTTATAAATGTTACCAAATGTTTTTGGTAATGTTTCCAAAGAACTGAATTGCATAATTTAACATGAATTGATTTAATAATAATTTGTGCAACAAATATTGAAATAATTTGATATTAGCTAAGTTTAGTGGTCAGTAAAATCAACTGGGTGGGGTGCCCATTAAGCTTTTAATGCCGTTCTATTCTGTCATAATTACACTGGGTGGGCTTTAGAACGTCATAGCCAACGGCTGTCCTGAAGCCTTCTGTGCTTCCAGGATTTGATCGCGGTCTGAAGGGCGTTCCTAGGGTTGTAGGGACGCCCCCAAGATGCGATGCAATAATTGAAATCTCGCGATCGTGTGCACGATCGTGTGGTTTCAATTTGTCTACATCACCACCAATTAGCAGCTACCTCCCAGTTCATGAATCTACCTAGGTATGCTTTTCAACAAAGGATCCCAAGAAAACAAAGCAAATTAGATAACAGAAACAAAATGGAAAGTTGTTTAAAATTGTATGCTCTATTAATGCCATAAAATATAATTTGGGGGTTTCATGTCCCTTTAAATAGGTCCTGGGAAGAACACTGATACCTATAATATATATATTTTTTAAATAAGTGTAATGTAGCCCTTTAACAGGACAGAAAGGTGTAAAAAGATTAACTTCTAATGTGTTAAATGCAGTGCAATAAAAAAAAATCTAACTGTGGGGTTGATAACAATATCTGTTTTTACTAAAATAAAACCCACAATTAGGATTTTTATCAGTAAATTGGAAAGTTGATTAAAATGTCATGTACTATCTGAATCATAAAGGTTAAATTTTTTGTCCCTTTAATTCAACATGCCAGCAAGCTAAATTCCAGAGGAAGTTTCTGCACTATTGCTTCAGCTGATCTGTCTGCAGGTGCAAAAAGGGTGTTTAATCACTCAATTCCCTTTAGATTGTGTAACCGTTCAGCAGTACCCGGCCAATTCCAGCTCTGAATTTTCCTGGCGATACCATAGAAGTCTTATTGCTTCTTATCTGGCCTGTTTGTGAGTCTCTTATGCAGAGATTCCCTCACATCCTGCAGCGCAGAGAGAAAACAGGAAAACGCAAGGAGGGGGAACCTGCAGGGTAGTAGTTGTCTGGAAGGGAGGCTATAAGAAGGAACTAAGTTTAAAGGAACAAACCCAATTTTTTCTCTCATGCTTAAGATGTTGCCAATGTGTCTTTGTTCTCTTGAAATCCTTTATGGAAAAGCAGGGATGTAAGCTCAGGAGCATGGATGCGTTTTGAATACGATATTGCAGGAATGTTATCCATTTGCAGGAGCACTAGATGGCAGCACTATTTCCCGCCACGTAGTGCTCCCGACCGACACCTACCTAAGTATCTCTTCAACAAAGGATATCACAAGAATGAAGCTAATTTGATAATAGAAGTAAATTGCAAACTTTTTTAAAACTATGCTGTGACGCACAGAAAAAAATATTTGGTTTCATGTCCCTTTAATTCTGTACCAGGAAAGGATGGATAGGACCTAGATAGAACAATACATGAATAGTTCAAATCATAGTGGAGACTTCATATATAAATGTCATGAAGGAACCATGCTATTACCTTTCAAAATATCAACAACCAGGGTGACATAATCATCAGAATTGTAGAGCAGAGGGCTTTCAAACCTGTCCTCCCTAACAGGCCAGATTTTTGGGATTACCTTGGATGAGTGCCGGTAAAATAACCTTGTTTACTAATTAGCCGATTATTTCACCTGTGCTCCAGTTAAATTATCCTAAAAATGTGGCCTGGTTGGGAGTTCTGAGGTCAGGTTTGAAAATCAATGCTCCAGAGTGATAGATTACATCCATCTGCACAAACAGAATTTTAAACAAAAAATAATGATATTTTGACAATGTTTCTGGGACCGTCCCCTCTTCCTCAGACCTGGTATGAGTGCAAATACTCTCTCTGAATGTATGTTTCTCACAGTCTTAAAGAAACATGGTTACCGCCATATTGAAAGCTATCTTTCACTGCATTCCAGTGCTGATGTGTTTGCACATGTGCAGTAACTCTCCTTCAGATACCTGCAGTGTAACTTAGGTTCTAATATGGCACCACCCATCATTAGAGAGAGGTGCATAAAAATGTATTTAGTGTTGTGTCCCTTTAAAGACATTTCGATCTAAATTATTTTGAAAAGGGACTTGGTAATGTAAAATGTTCCCAATGACCCATTTTAACTGCTGGAGTAGATTAAACTGCTTCCAAATAGCTCCATTAGATTCAT
Source organism: Bombina bombina (assembly GCF_027579735.1). NCBI lineage: Eukaryota > Metazoa > Chordata > Amphibia > Anura > Bombinatoridae > Bombina > Bombina bombina. The sequence goes on from NC_069510.1 coordinate 69,829,450, forward strand.
TTTGACTTGACATATGAAATAGCTACTTGTGCTTGTAGTATCCCCATCTAAATTAAAACATATATACTTTGCAGTTGGTATAACAAGTCAATGTAAACATTAAACAGAAACCAATTTTACAGCACACTATCCCTTTAAATCCATGTAGACAAATATAAATTGTGAAGTAGATGTGGTGGCCATCTAAGGTACTGGCAGCTGTCTGCCAGTACCCAGTTTATAGGTGGGGTTTTTTCTCTCTCTTTGTTATTTTTTTTCTTTTTTTCTGTAGTGTAGTGGTCCCCCCACCCTTCCCACTTTAGTTATGTCGGCCGCCTCCACCCCCATTCCACCTTTTTTCTGCAGTGTAACACCTCATCCCTCCTCCATTCAAAATGTTTTTCTGTAGCGTAAGGTTCCTCCCACTCCCTTCCCCCTCCGCCGCTGGGCCACCCACCCTCAAATCAACTGAACCCCTAGTTGTCATTAGGACATTCCATGCCATCCTAACAGTGCTGGGCTTTAACGCCGTCATGACGGCATAGAACATCCAACCTTTTTTGGCATCACGCAGCCTACTTCTTTTAGTCAATGGCAAGTCGGACTGGGGTGGATGTGTGTCTAGCATCGTAGGCAGTCCCCATGATCCGATCCCAGCCTTGAAATCACGTGATCGCCTTGATGGTTGCGTGACTTCATTTTTGAAGCAAATGTTTACATCTGAACTTTGTTCTGATGTTAACCACTTTCCGCCATTAGGACGTTCTATGCCGTCCTTACTGTGCTGGGCTTTAGCTACATAAGGACGGCATGGAACGTCCTACTGAAGCCATAGAAGCTTCCTAAATAGCATTGTGGACTGGAGGGCGTCTAGCGTCATAAGCACTCCCCACCTAAACTGAAACATATATACTTTGCAGTTGGTATAACAAGTCAATGTAAACATTAAACAGAAATGCGTTGTTGCTCCGGAGTCTATCTAGGTATGCTTTTCAACAAAGTACACCAAAAGAGCGTTGTAAATTTGGTAACAGAAGTAAATTGAAAAGTTTCTTAAAATAACATGCTCTATAGAAAGTTTAAATATGATAATACAAAGCCCCAATGAGTCCCCTCATATTGTAAATGTTCCTTTAGTAGATTGTGATACATTTTAATGTGTTTAATTTATTCCAAAGGTTTTCAAGACCTCACAGGTCTCTTCTTCAGATGATCAGAGAGGTCTCATAGTAAAAAAGAAGAGAATGAAGGGCAACATGCTACAAACTGTTACATCATTAAAGGGACAGTCTAGTCTTAATAAAACTTGCATAATTCAGACAGGGCATGCAATTTTAAACAACTTTCTAATTTACTTTTATCATCAAATGTGCTTTGTTCTCTTGGTATTCTTAGTTGAAAGCTAAACCTAGGTAGGAACAAATTGTGAAAAATTCCCACAGCACTACCCCAGTAATTATCTAAGCTGAACCAATAGACAGCTTTCCCCAAATGCTATCGGGTTGCGCTGTTCCTATTTATTCTATTGCCATATTTCTAAACCTAGGTAGGCTCATACACTAATGTCTAAGCCCTTGAAGGCTGCCGCTTAGTGCATTTTGACAGTGCTAGTTCATGTGCACCATACAGATAATGTGCTCACTCCCGTGGAGTTATTTAAGAGTCAGCACTGATTGGCTAAAATGCAAGTCTGTCAACAGAAGGGGCAGTCTGCAGAGGCTTAAATATAAGGTAATCACAAAGGTAAAAAGTGTATTAATATAGCCATGTTGCTCATGCAAAACTCGTTAATGGGTAACAATGGGATTATCTATATTTTTAAACAATAAAAAAAAATCTGGAGTAGACGGTCCCTTTAAACAACTTTCCAATTTATTTTAATCATCAAATTTGCTTTGTTCATTTGGTATTCTTTGTTGAAAGCAAAACCTAGGTAGGCTCATTTGCTAATTTCTAAGCCGTTTAAGGCCACCTCTTATCTCAGTGCATTTTGACAGTTTTTCCACAGCTAGACAGTGCTAGCTCGCGTGTGCCAAATAGATAACTTTGTGCTTACTCCCGTGGAGTTACCTAAGAGTAAGCAACGATTGGCTAAAATCTGTAAAGCACAGAATTGCGTGTTGTGCTGCATGATTTTGCATAAAAGGGACACTAAGCCCAATTTTTTCTGCAATGTGATTCAGACAGAGAATATAATTTTAAACAACATTCCAATTTACTTCTATTATCTAATTTGCTTCATTTTTTAGATATCCTTTGTTGAAGAAAGTGCAATGCACATGGGTGAGCCAATCACACAAGGCCTCTATGTGCAGCAACAAATCAGCAGCTACCGAGCCTATCTAGATATGCTTTTCAGCAAAGAAAATTAAGATAATGAAGCAAATTAGAAAGTTATTTAAAAATGGCATCCCCTTTCTAAATTATAAAACAAAAAAATGTGGGTTTCCTGTCCCTTTAAAGGGACAGTATAGTTTAAATAAAAACTTTCATGATTCAGATAGGGCATGTAATTTTAAACAACTTTTCAATTTAATTTGATCAAATTTGCTTTGCTATCTTGGTATTCTTTGTTGAAAGTTAAACCTAGGAAGGCTCATATGCGAATGTCTAAGCCCTTGTAGGCCGCCTCTTATCTCAATGCATTTTGACAGTTTTTCACAGCTAGACAGCGCTAGTTCAGGTGTAACATAAATAATATTGTGCTCACTCCCGTGGAGTTAAGAGCCAGCACTGATTGGCTAAAATGCATTTATGTCAAAAGAACTGAGATAAGGAGCAGTCTGCAGAGGTTTAGATACAAGGTAATAAGAGGTAAAAAGCATATTAATATAACTGTTGATAATGCAACTGGGGAATGGATAATAAAGAGTTGTTTCTTTTAAAACAATAACAATTTTCAAGTAGACTGTCCCTTTAATATGAATGGGGAATACTTAATTTTCTAGACAACGCCGTATTTAACAAGCAGCGGTCATCAGACCGCTGCTTCCCTAACCTTTCGCTACTTTTTAGGTTGCGAATTTCAATCTCCCCCGGTCTCATCCGACCAGGTAGATTGACAGCTCCTGCCCGCGCGTGATTGGCTGTGTGCGGGCAGGGGTCAGGATTGCACGCAAGAGCAAAATAGCGCTCATGTGCAATGCTGAATTCCGGCAGCGGAATTCATCCCGCCAGAGGCGAGCTGCGGTGGACAGGGGTGAGTATGTGCGCCCCTATCTGCCACAGCTTCAGAAATCGACCCCTTGGTATCCTTTATTGAAGTAGCACCAATAAACTACTGAGAGCTAGATGAAAACAATCATTAAAGGGACACTGAACCCAATTTTTTTCTTTCGTGATTCAGACAGAGCAGGCAATTTTAAGCAACTTTCTAATTTACCCATATTATCATTTTTTCTTCGTTCTCCTGCTGTCTTTATTTGAAAAAGAAGGCATCTAAGCTTTTTTGGGGGGTTCAGTACTCTAGACAGCACTTTATTGGTGGATGAATTTATCCACCAATCAGCAAGAACAACCCAGGTTGTTCACCAAAAACAAGCCGGCATCTAAACTTACATTCTTGCATTTCAAATAAAGATACCAAGAGAATAAAGAAAATTTGATAATAGGAGTAAATTAGAGAGTTGCTTAAAATGTCATGCTCTGATACACGAAAGAAAAAATTTGGGTTCAGTGTCCCTTTAAGCGAATGGCAGAGGGATATATGTGCAACTATTGTAGGGGATTATATCCTCTATATGCTTGTGGGCAGGTAACAGTGAGTGTACATAAATGGGCCAAAGTAGGATGTGATCTGTGCCTAGGGGAGGAGGTGGTGTAAATATGGTCCGAATTATATCCTCATGTGTCCTATAGTGTAAAGGAACAATAAAATGTGTTTGTTTTTGTATTGCAAAAAGGTCTAAATATTTTGGTTCTCTCTCTTTGAAAACACTGATGGAATGCACGTTGTTTTTATTTTCCTTAAAGGGACAGTACACTGTAAAATTGTTTTTCCATAAATGTATTTTAAATGACTTGTTATACCAACTGCAGAGTATAAAATATTTGAGAAATTGCATTTTCGGGTTTATTTGTGTATCTGAAGTAGCTGGTTTTGTGCTTTGAAACCACAGCCTATTACAATGGGTTGAGCTTCAGGTAATATCAGATCTCATTATGTTATCACTTTTATGTACACAGACTTGCTTCCTTATCTTATATATATCTGGAACACCAAAGCTCAATACATAGAGAGAACAATGGAAAATTATCATTTTATTACTTAACTATCATGCCCCCCACTGAGGGTGTAATCTCTTCTGCTGGCTGTGTTTACTTAGGCTTGTCAATAGCGTATACGCCAGTATCAAAACTTTCAGTATAGGTTGGGAAACCACAAGCTAAATCAGCTATTTCAAATGCTGAAATAGGAGTAAAGGAGCCACTTGCAACCAATTTAATACACTCTAGTAGGTAAAAAGGATCATTGGGAATAATTTAAAGGGGAGAAAGTTTTTGGGGGAACTGTCCCTTTAATTAACTGGCTATGAGGGGAGATTAAATGTTGAATTTAATTGTTCCTTCAATTTATTTTTGTTTCCAATGCATATTTTTAATATAATTAATATCACACATATTCCCAAAATCAGCTGAAAATGATAAGTACAACCCATAAAAAAACAAAGAGAAACAAGACTTTTTTTTTTCAACATTTTATAGAAAAAAATCATTTCTTGGGCTACAAGTCATATAATACACTCCCACAATAAGCCATATTTTACAGATTTCATCCCGTTAACATGGCGATCTCAAACACAGCTTCAATAAGCCTATTTCTTTAATTAACATAATTAAAAAAACATTTCAGCATCTAGAATAAATTGAAGAAAACTCCTTTCTGGAGCAGATTACAGCCACACTGTCCTGTTCATCCCAAGGATACAAAAAAAAATGGTTAAAAATGGGTACAGTATATGTAGTAATTAAGTTAGATTACACTGGGTCGTATTAACAGAATAGGGATCAACATAGTATTGGTGTCAGACAGGATGCAGCACATTGCATAGCGATGCGCTGCAGCCCCCCTTTGGCACACAATGAGATAATTGAAGACATTTTTTTTTATATATAAAAAACAGTCAAATATGGAAAAACTAAAATCTGTATATTGCCCTTTACAATAGGGATTTATTTTAAAAAAAAAATAGATCTTGGGATGAACATCGGATAATCACATCATAAATATTATGACATTATATTGTGGCAGACCCACTTAACATTGTGCAACAAGTTGGATTTTTTTTATATATATTTATATATATACACACACAAATAGCTCAAACCATTCTTCCCTTCCACGCATACAAAACGTTTTTTTCTTTACTCATTACACAGACCCCCAAACCACCCACCCCTCCCCTGAAAAATATCACCCAGAAGCACAGACTGGTGCTTTGTAATATACTCACAGCCTAACATGTAGACTGGTTAAATAAAATGGGGTAAATGCTGAATATTCAGCATAACAATGTTTTGTTTTTTTTCTAAAAAAAATAAAAAAAAATCAAGCTTTTTTTTTTTTTTTTAAAGAATTTACAATCCATTTAGAGGATTGTTACAGAGCAAGTAAACATGGTTAAAAAAATTATATATATATAGTGAATGTGGATCAATCGAATGTTAAACTGGAAAAGCAGTACACTTTTGTCAAAGATTGTCTTTCAAGTTTATAAAAAGATATTATAATAATAAAAAAAAATTGTGTGTGTGTGTATATATATATATATATATATATATATATATATACATACACACACACATACATATGGATGCCAAATCATCTTAAATAGGATAAACAAAGTGTATATTAACCATGTTTGCTCTGATCTTAAATAATTCAAAGTTTAAGAGAAAACTGCACAGAGAAAAAAAAAAAAAAAAGTCTTTAGAGACAGTGCAAAAAAAACCCACAGCAGACAAGAACGTTTAGGATTCATTACAAAATGCATATTCTGTTGTGTTTTTTTTCCCCTCCGCTAAACAATATAAAATAAACTGGTTGCAAAAAGATGACAAACACCAGGCACACACATAGAAATGAGAGAATACAATACATTTTTGATGGTGGGTTTTAAATTCAAATTGGAGAGCTTCACTAAAGTAAATCACATTTCACTTTTAAAGGGTCTGAGGCTTAATTAAGGGTTGTATATGAATATGAAATTAAAAAAAAATAGCCATAATATAAAAGGGATTTATACATAATATGATTAATATATTTATATGAATCTTAAAAGTCAGCAAAGAAATTGGAAAATTGAGTCAAATTTCTGAGGAGACTAAACAAAAAACGTACAACTAGGCGCAGGGAATATTTTTTTCTTCTTTACTATTTTTGTAATCAGCCGTGGCTCTTAGATTTGGGAATCTTGGATAAATTATAATAATCTAATAAAATATGAGCTCTGCTTTTGTCAAGATATAACATTGATCCAAAAATCAAATAAATTATTGTTTCCCTCCCATGAGCCTTGCAGGATTATACAGACACAATAGGACAGTACACAATCAAATCACATGCACACACACTAGCACAAAGGGTTATTTTTTTATGCAGGTTGAAATATTGTTGTGCCCCTGGGATTTAAAAAAAAAAAAAAAAGCAGCATCACAGTTTGATTATTTTTAACCAATCAGCCCCCTCCCCTTCAAATCAACAAGTGTTCCTGACAGCAGAGAGTTTGGAATAATTCTGCAGCTTGATAAGTGGTTTGGAATATGCATGCCATCAAATTCAGTAGATCAAAAACACAATCCCTGCATCTCTATTAAAAGACAGCAGATGGCAGTCTTGCTCCTGTTCTCTGTGCAAAAGAGGAAAAAAAAAAGTCCCCAAAATATATATATATAAAAAAAAAAATTTTGTATAAAAATAAGGATATCCAGCAATTCACAAATTGTTAGTCATCAGCATTTAGTCCTCTGAAAATCTGTTCCTGATTTTTTTAAATTATTTTAAGGCAAAGTCTTGTGTCAAAAACAAGTACATTTCCCATTCTATTAGGGGATACATTGTAATAAAAAATAAGGGATTTAAAAATAAAAGACCTGTTTAAAAAAAAATAATATATGATAAAAAAAATGAAGGGTGTTCTTTTAAATTATTTGTCAAAGTAAAACAAAACATATTACCATGTTATAGTTATTGAAATGATTGAATGTATTGTGTGCTCAAATAATAAATGTGATATTTGTGGACCTGTTGAGTTGAGCAATCTAACTCATTTGCAAGATTTGGGCAAAGTTTGGAAAGAAACCAACACTTGATCAGATGGAATTCTGAACTGCAAGACGCAGGATCTGGATTTTGCTGTTAAACACTGTAATAATATTGAGGTAGATGGCTAAAATATTGGGAAAAAAAATAAAACAGATCTTAAAAGGATATTTATATACACGTTTCTTTGCAGATCCTCCAGGCTTCCTAAACCGAGAGATCAAAAGCAGCTTTATAAAAAGGTTTATTTATATATATATAAAAAAAATCTAAGGAGGCAGGAGTTGTTTTCATGAAAAACACAATATCCCCATTGTACCTTTAAAAGAAAAAAAAAATGACTTCCTTACGCAAGTGAAAATGGTTAAACCCAGGTTAAAAAATAAAATATGGACTAAATAATGGGGAAGCCATACACATTAAAAATATGGGTGAATCCCCAAATCAAGGGAAGCTTTGCTTCTTACTGGTAAGACATCACAATATGGATTTAAATCCCCCCCATTGAAATAGGAATCGGTAGAATGTGTCCATAGAGGCTGTAATATAGGTTGGTTACCGTGTGCTGGGAGATCCTATATAGAGGGTCACCGTATAAAGATAGAATGCGTCCACTCATAGCCTGGATTACCTGGTGCTGGAAGAGTACTTAACTTTGGTGATCAGGTAGAACCCATATCCTGGTGACCCTAAATACAAATATAGGTGGACTAAGTCCATTCCTACGTTTGTATTACCTGTATATGAAAACTGGGTAACAGGGTAGAAGACCATGTTCTATGGCCTCCATACCCAAAGCGGTGTCTAATGTCCATGGTTTTCGGGGCTCTGGAGTACTTTGTCCTGCTGTACAGGTAGGCTATGTCCTGTGCATCCATGGTGGAAAGTGTCCATCTGTAGGGTGGGTTTACCGGGTGCTAGAGGAGTACCTTTGCCTTGGTGATTAGATAGAGAACTATGTCCTGGTGGCCACCCATACGCTGCTATGTGAGGGCACTCCAACCATCTCTGTTGGCTACCTGATGTCTGCCCAAACTTGACAAGCAGTTTGACCAACTCAGATTTCCGTCTATAACAGACTGGATGCAGTGCTGTCTGTCCCTTCTGGACCCAAAGGAATTGACGTTGAACTCACAGTTAGTCATGTTTTGTAGAAGGCTCTGCACTCCTTGGTGTTACCTTTCCTCACGGCCCCTCCTGGAATACTCGCTGGGTGTGCGGAGTGGAGCAGGGTGGACATCTCTGTCTGGCTCATAGTGTCCCTGTGGAGGTGGCTGCAGGAGGCCAGGATCCGTGTTGATGTGGCTGCAGGAGCCTCACAAACTTAAGACTAGTGTGGGATCAAAGGCTTCAAATGGATCTCTTGGTTGGCAAATTGCTCCTTGAAGCGATCGGCCAAGAACTGCAGAGTAATATCTAGGACCCAAGGTGTGCAAGGTGGCTTCTAGTTCTAGGGATCTGGTGATCGCACGGTTGAGATAGTTGAGGATGGTTGAACAGCTGATACAAGGCTTTAAAACAAGGCTTCTGTATCTGCAAATTCGCATATGACTGTTACAGATCCAAGGCTTGCAAAGCAACGTGAAAGCAATATTCCCATTTAAAATGTGGCCCAGAACTGTGCTTACTGGATATACCAGGGGTTAAGGTAGTAACCAGTTCTTGCTGCAGATCCAGGGAATTGGTAGTAGTCACCGTAGACCCAGCACTTGTCTTGCACAGTGAATATAAGGTGCTAGCGTAGTGTCTGACTGCAGTTCCAGGGCTTGCTAGTCAGCTTCTTCTTGCAAGGCTCCCTGCTCAGACTCCGATGGGCACCAAGCAGCGCTGCCCCTTTTAGACTAACTCCTGATTTGCATTACAATGCAACATCAGTCTCCTCCACTGATAGGCTAGAGGCCCACGTGCGGGGGCAGCGAGCTCCGAACGCCCTCCCATTGAATGGAACGTTGAGAATGTAGGCGGTGTCTGCATTTTTGAGTTGGGGAACGTGGTAAAAGTTCTTACGGGATAATACAGTATAGGCCTGTGATTGGCTGGCAAGCTTGGTGTAATAGACGCACAATAACTCAGGGAAAAAGATCCCACAACAATAATCTTAGCACCTTATTACATTCGAATGGAGCAAAAACAAGGGGAGGCAAATTCTCTTTATTTGTGTATATCAGCTGGGATCAATGCATTAATAATGTGCCTATGGGGACACAAAACATTGTGATTTTACAGTGAAATCATTTTGTATGGCAAAAAAAAAAAAAAATCTATATACGTTATTCTATGTACTTATTGAAGGTCACTCATGTCACCTTTTTGGTTGGCATCAGTATTATGTGTCATGCTAGGTGCAAGTGGCTATTGTAGTGCAACACCTTTTATAACTAGTAGCTGCTTATAGGTTCTGGGCAGCACTGATATAGATAGATTAGATCAAATAGATTGATTAGATAGGGGAAGTGATCTATTGCTAAGCTTATTTTAGGCACAGGGATTAGGCTGCTCCTGTGATATTTAAAGGTCAGATGAATTTGTGACATTTTTTTTATTTTCTTCATTGACAACAGCATTTCTCTACAGAATGCAGAGAGACTAGGATAAGGTGGAAGGATGCTGATAAAAATTATTATACTTAGTTCTCTAAGCTCAGTGTATGTTGTTTTAAAATGGATGTAAGATGAATTTAACAATGTTAAACCCCATCTTCCAGTCTTCAGCTAGGTGCCAGACAAGTGAATATGGTTGCAATTACACAATACACCGTTTTATGATGAGTCAATGAAGCCACACAGAAAATTGCAGTTTTTTTTTTTGTTTAGTGGGATGTGAAACCCAACATTTTTATTTCATGATTCAGATACAGCATGTGATTTAAACAACTTTCTAATTTACCTAGTATAAACAATTATTCTTTGTTCTCTTGCTATCTTTTGTTGAAAAACAGGGATGTAAGCTTACCAGCCGGCCCATTCTGGAACACTAAATGGCAGCAGTTTGCCAAGGAATGTTATCATTGCAAGAGCTCTAGTTGGCAGGGCTATTTCCTGCCACGTAGTGCTCAAGAGGCTACCTAGGTATTTTCTTCAACACAGAATATCATGGGGCGACGAAGCAATGTGAAAAATTGAATTAAATTGTAAATCTTTTATAAAATGGTGTTCTCTGTCTGAACTAGGTAGGTTCAGGAGCTGCTGATTGGTGGCTGCACAATATGGCTCATGTTATTGGCTCACCCATGCGTATTGCTGATTCTTAAAAAAATATATATACAGTATATACCAAAAGAATAAAGCAAATAGATGATAGAGAATATGATTTTAAATTTAAGAAACTTTTTTTGGTTTCAGGTCCCTTTAAGTTTAAAAAAAAAATCAACCAAAAACCTTATACTGTATACACTTTTGCCTATTTAGTTTATCCTGAATTGTAATAGAGTGTTGTTTGGCATATCTGCTGTTCTCCAATCAATGCTCTCGCCTTTAGGCACTTTTGTTGTAGCTAGAGCTCTGATTGAGAACAGCAGATATGCCAAACAACACTCTATTACAATTTCAGATAAACTAAATAGCAAAAGTGTATATAGGTTTTGTTTTGTTTTTGTTTGGGTTTTACCAGTAGGCCTAAAGCTTCTGGGGCGTACACTTAGGTCTTAGGCTGCGATATTGCCACATATGAAAATACATCTGTCAGGGTTCTTATAATGAAACATTATACAAAACATTTCTTTTAATAGCCCCCTGACAGATGTATTTTTCATAAGAGCCTGAAACCTATAATACACATTTCTATTTCCCAGGAATGGCAGGCCTAGCAGCCAGAGCCCTGTCCTTCCTGTTGATGTTGATAGGGGGCAGTGATGGATAAAGAAATCCCAAACAGCTATCTCTGAAAGACCCTCAGACACAGACCAACCAAACTGCTCATCAAAGGAAATATTAAAATGGCAACAGGGTGTCAAGGGCTTGGAATAGGAGGAAATAACAGGATGTGACAAGTGTCACTTGTCAGACTTTTTGTCTCTTTTGATTCTGAGAGCATCAATGCATTGTAAACCTGATTTACCAGTTCTGCTGTCAGCTCCCAGCTTTGTACAAGAGTTACATGTACAGAGAATCAGCGGTCAGTTGCTGGCTCTGTTCAATAACAAATGCTATATCTTCATGTAGTGGGCCCGGCCAAGTGGCACCTCAGGGTATCCATTTCCATGAAAACATGTTAAGGGTTTATTTAAAGGACAGTCTAGTATAAATTAAACTTTCATTATTCAGATAGGCTTTTAATTTTAATCAACTTTCCAATTTACTTTCATCATCAAATTTGCTTTTTTCTCTTGGTATTCTTAGTTTAAACTAAACATAGGTAGGCTCATATGCTGATTTCTAAGCCTTTGAGGGCTGCCTCTTATCACAGCTTTTTAAATCTCTTTTCAACACAAAGAGACAGAAAGTACACGTGGGCCATATAGATAACACTGTGTTCAGGCACAGGGGGTTATTTAAGATTTAGCAGAAAACAATGCTAAGTTTAAGGACAATAGATAATAAACAGTCACAGTCATGTGATTCAGGGGGCATCAAGGTAATCACAGAGGGTAAAAAGTATATTAATATAACTGTGTTAGTTATGCAAAACTGGGGAATGGGGTAATAAAAGGGATTATCTATCTTTAAAAGAATAACAATTCTATGGTAGACTGTCCCTTTAAATCCTAAATTATATTGGTTTTAAAACAAAGATAAAAAGTTTGAGTTTCAGCTTACAATCTAAATTATAGTAGTACATAAGCAAATAGTATACATGGAGAATACTGAAATTCTATATGTTTTATAGTAAACTTGATTCATACAGTCTGTACTAAAAGAAACATAACGCAGCAGCAACATTTTATCCGAGAGTCATCCCACACTGCACTCCTCAGACGCTACTCAGTTCTTACAGATTATCCATCCTTTCTTTGCACCCCTCACAGATCATAACCTCTTTCTTGCACCCCCCTTACAGATCAACACCCCTTACAGATCATTCACCCTCCCGTTACAGATCATTCACCCTCCCCTTGCTCCCCTCAAAGATCATCACCCCTTACAGATCATTCACCCTTCCCTTACAGATCATCATCACCTCCCTCTTGCACCCGCCTTACAGATCAACACCCCTTACAGATCATTCATCCTCCCATTACAGATCATTCACCCTCCCCTTGCTCCCTCAAAGATCATCACCCCTTACAGATCATTCACCCTTCCTTACAGATCATCATCACCTCCCTCTTGCACCCCTTTACAGATCAACACCCATTACAGACCATTCACCCTCCCCTTACAGACCATTCACCTCCCCTTACAGATCATTCACCCTCCCCTTACACCCCTTACATTTCATTCACCCTCCCTTGCTCCCCTCAAAGATCATCACCCCTTACAGATCATTCAGCCTCCTCTTTCTCCCCTCTAAGATTATAACCCTTGCAGTCTATGCACCCTCTTACTGTACTCTTTTTGGATCATCACCCCTTACTGATCATGTACTCTTTTTCTTCACCCTCAAAGATCACCAGTCCTTAACATATATACACCCCTCTCATATCATCAACATTTTAATTGTTGCCTTAATAGACCGTAACCACATACAAAACATTCACTCTTCTCACTGCTCCTCTCTTATATAATGTTCCCAGCACCTCTTTAGAGATAAACACCCCCTTACAGATCACACACATTCTCCAAATTCCACCTAGTAGATCATTAACCCTTACAGATCATGCACCTTCTCTCATCACCTCATAGATCATTACCCCCTACAGATCATGCACCTTCTCTGATCAACTGCTCATAGATCATTACCCCTTAGAGATCATTCACCTTTTCTCATTCACTTTTTCTCAATAGTCTCAATATTACCGCTTTCAGATTATACACTTTATCTCATCACCTCTTCATAGATCATTACCCCTTGCATACCATGTACCTTCTCTCATCACCTCCTCATACATCTTTACCCCTTTCATATCTTGTACCTTCTCTCATCCTCCTAATACACCATTACCCCTTATATATCATGTACCTTCTTCCATCACCTCCTCATAGTTCATTACCCTCACAAATCATGTACATCCTCATAGATTATTACCCCTTACATATTATGCACATTCTTTCATCACCTCCTTATAGACCATTACCCCTTACAGAGCATGCACCTTCTCTCATCATCTCCTTATAGATCATTACCCCTTACAGATCATGCACCTTCTCTCATTACCTCCTCATACATCATTAACCCTTACAGATCATGCACCATCTATCATCACCTCCTCAAACATTTTTACCCCTTACAGATCATGCACCTTCTCTCATCACCTCCTCATATATCATTACCCCTTACAGATCATGCACCTCCTCATAAATCATTACCCCTTACAGATCATGCACCTTCTCTCATCACCTCCTCATAGATCATTACCCCTTACAGATCATGCACCTCCTCTCATCACCTCGTGATAGATTATTACCCCTTACAGATCATGCACCTTCTCTCATAACTTCCTCATAGAACATTACCCCTTACAGATCATGCGCCTCCTCTCATCACCTCGTGATAGATTATTACCCCTTACAGATCATGCACCTCCTCATAGATCATTACCCCTTACATATCATGTACCTTCTCCCATCACCTCCTCATAGTTCATTACCCCTTACAGATCATGTACCTTCTCACAGATCATTACCCCTTACATATTATGCACATTCTTTCATCACCTCCTCATAGACCATTACCCCTTACAGAGAGAGCATGCACCTTCTCTCATCACCTCCTTATAGATCATAACCCCTTACAGAGCATGCACCTTCTCTCATCATCTCCTTATAGATCATTACCCTTACAGATCATGCACCTTTCTCATTACCTCCTCATACATCATTAACCCTTACAGATCATGCACCATCTATCATCACCTCCTCAAACATTTTACCCCTTACAGATCATGCACCTTCTCTCATCACCTCCTCATATATCATTACCCCTTACAGATCATGCACCTCCTCATAATCATTACCCCTTACAGATCATGCACCTTCTCTCATCACCTCCTCATAGATCATTACCCTTACAGATCATGTGCCTCCTCTCATCACCTCGTGATAGATTATTACCCCTTACAGATCATGCACCTCCTCATAGATCATTAACCCTTACATATAATATACCTTCTCCCATCACCTCCTCATAGTTCATTACCCCTTACAGATCATGTACCTCCTCACAGATCATTACCCCTTACATATTATGCACATTCTTTCATCACCTCCTCATAGACCATTACCCCTTACAGAGCATGCACCCTCTCTCATCACCTCCTTATAGATCATAACCCCTTACAGATCATGCACCTTCTCTCACCACCTCCTCATAAATCATTAACCCTTACAGATCATGCACCATCTATCATCACTTCCTCAAACATCATTACCCCTTACAGATCATGCACCTTCTCTCATAACTTCCTCATAGATCATTACCCCATACAGATCATGCAATTCCTCATAAATCATTACCCCTTACAGATCATGCACATTTTCTCATCACCTCCTCATAGATCATTACCCCTTACAGATCATGCACCTCCTCATAGATCATTACCCCTTACAGATCATGCACCTTCTCTCATAACCTCCTCATAGATCATTACCCCTTACAGATCATGCGCCTCCTCTCATCACCTCGTGATAGATTATTACCCCTTACAGATCATGCACCTCCTCATAGATCATTACCCCTTACATATCATGTACCTTCTCCCATCACCTCCTCATAGTTCATTACCCTTACAGATCATGTACCTCCTCACAGATCATTACCCCTTACATATTATGCACATTCTTTCATCACCTCCTCATAGGCCATTACCCCTTACAGAGCATACACCTTCTCTCATCACCTCCTTATAGATCATAACCCCTTACAGATCATGCACCTTCTCTCACCACCTCCTCATAAATCATTAACTGTTACAGATCATGCACCATCTATAATCACCTCCTCAAACATCATTACCCCTTACAGATCATGCACCTTTCTCTCATAACTTCCTCATAGATCATTACCCCTTACAGATCATGCAATTCCTCATAAATCATTACCCCTTACAGATCATGCACATTTTCTCATCACCTCCTCATAGATCACTACCCCTTACAGATCATGCACCTTCTCTCATCACCTCCTCATAGACCATTACCCTTTACAGATCATGCACCTCCTCTCATCACCTCCTCATAGATCATTACCCCTTACAGATCATGCACCTTCTCTCATCACCTCCTCATAGATCATTACCCCTTACAGATCATGCACCTCCTCATAGATCATTACCCTTTACAGATCATGCACCTCCTCTCATCACCTCCTCATAGATCATTACCCCTTATAGAGCATGCACCTTCTGTCATCACCTCCTCATACATCATTACCCCTTACAGAGCATGCACCTCCTCATACATCATTACCCCTTACAGGTCATGCACATCCTCTCATCACCTCCTCATAGATCATTATGCCTTACAGATCATGCACCTTCTCTCATCACCTCCTCATACATCATTACCCCCTACAGATCATGAACCTTCTCATAGATCATTACCCTTTACAGATTATGCACTTCCTCTCATCACCTCCTCATAGATCATTACCCCTTACAGAGCATGCACCTTCTATCATCACCTCCTCATACATCATTACCCCTTATAGAGCATGCACCTCCTCATAGATCATTACCCCTTACAGATCATGCACCTTCTCTCATCACCTCCTAATAGATAATTACCCTTTACAGATCATGCACCTTCTCTCATCACCTCCTCATAGATCATTACCCCTTACAGATCATGCACCTCCTCATATGATCATTACCCCTTACCGATCATGCACCTTCTCTCACCACCTCCCTCATAAATCAACTTAACCCCTTACAGATCATGCACCATCTATCATCACCTCCTCATAGATCATTACCCCCTTACATATCATGTACCTTCTTCCATCACCTCCTCATAGTTCATTACCCCTTACAGATCATTGTACATCCTCATAGATTATTACCCCTTACATATTATGCACATTCTTTCATCACCGCCTTATAGACCATTACCCCCTTACAGAGCATGCACCTTCTCTCATCACCTCTTATAGATCATTACCCCTTACAGAGCATTGCCACCTTCTCTCATCATCTCCTTATAGATGATTACCCCTTACAGATCATGCACCATCTCTCATTACCTCCTCATACATCATTAACCCTTACAGATCATGCACCATCTATCATCACCTCCTCATATATAATTACCCCTTACAGATCATGCACCTCCTCATAAATCATTACCCCTTACAGATCATGCCACCTTCTCTCATCACCTCCTCATAGATCATTACCCCTTACCAGATCATGCGCCTCCTCTCATCACCTCGTGATAGATTATTACCCCTTACAGATCATGCACCTCCCTCATAGATCATTACCCCTTACATATAATGTACCTTTCTTCTCCATCACCTCCTCATAGTTCATTACCCCTTATAGATCAGTGTACCTCCTCACAGATCATTACCCCTTACATATTATGCACATTCTTTCATCACCTCCTCATAGACCATTACCCCTTACAGAGCATGCACCTTCTCTCATCACCTCCTTATAGATCATAATCCCTTACAGATCATGCACCTTCTCTCCACCACCTCCTCAAACATCATTACCCCTTACAGATCATGCACCTTCTCTCATAACTTCCCTCATAGATCATCATTACCCCTTACAGATCATCGCAATTCCTCATAAATCATTACCCCCTTACAGATCATGCACCTTTTCTCATCACCTCCTCAAAGATCATGTACCCCTTACAGATCATGCACCTTCTCTCATCACCCTCCTCAAAGATCGTTACCCCTTACAGATCATGCACCTTCTCTCATCACCTCCTCATAGATCATTACCCCTTACAGATCATGCACCTCCTCATAGATCATTACCCTTTACAGATTATGCAACCTCCTCTCATCACCTCCTCATAGATCATTACCCCTTATAGAGCATGCACCTCCTCTCATCACCCTCCTAATAGATCATTACCCCTTACAGATCATGCACCTCCTCATAGATCATTACCGCTTACATCTCATGTACCATCTCCCCTTCACCTCCTCATAGTTCATTACCCCTTGCAGATCATGTACCCTCCTCATAGATCAGTACCCCTTACAGATCATGCACCTTCTCTCATCACCCTCCTCATAGATCTTTACCCCTTAGAGATCATGCACCTTCTCTCACCACCTCCTCATAAATCATTAACCCTTACCAGATCATGCCACCATCTATCATCACCTCCTCCTAAAACATCATTACCCCTTACAGATCATGCACCTTCTCTCATAACTTCCTCATAGATCATTACCCCTTACAGATCATGCGCCTCCTCTCATCACCATCGTGATAGATTATTACCCCTTACAGATCATGCACCTCCTCATAGATCATTACCCGCTTACATATCATGTTACCTTCTCCCATCACCTCCTCATAGTTCATTACCCCTTACAGATCCTGTACCTCCTCACAGATCATTACCCCTTACATATTAGCACATTCTTTCATCACCTCCTCATAGACCATTACCCCTTACAGAGCATTCACCTTCTCTCATCACCCTCCTTATAGATCATAACCCCTTACAGATCATGCACCTTCTCTCACCACCTCCCTCATAAATCATTAACCCTTATAGATCATGCACCATCTATCATCACCTCCTCAAAAACCATTACCCCCTTACAGATAATGCACCTTCTCTCATAACTTCCCTCATAGATCATTACCCCTTACAGATCATGCAATTCCTCATAAATCATTACCCCTTACAGATCATGCACATTTTCTCATCACCTCCTCACTAGACCATTACCCTTTACAGATCATGCACCTTCTCTCATCACCCTCCCTCATAGATCATTACCCTTACAGATCATGCACCTCCTCATAGATCATTACCCCTTACAGATCATGCAATTCCTCATAAATCAATACCCCTTACAGATCATGCACCCTTCTCTCATCACCTCCTCATACATCATTACCCCTTACAGTTCATGCACCTCCTCATAGATCATTACCCTTTACAGATCATGACCTCCTCTCATCACCTCCTCATAGATCATTACCCCTTATTAGAGGCATGCACCTTCCTGTCATCACCTCCTCATACATCATTACCCCTTACAGAGCATGCACCTCCTCATACATCAATTACCCCTTACAGGTCATGCACATCCTCTCATCACCTCCTCATAGATCATTACCCCTTACAGATAATGCACCTTCTCTTATCACCCTCCCTCATACATCATTACCCCTTACAGATCATGAACCTTCTCATAGATCATTACCCTTTACAGATATGCACTTCCTCTCATTCTCCTCCTAATAGATCATTACCCCTTACAAAGCATGCACCTTCTATCATCACCTCCTCATACATCCATTACCCCTTACAGAGCATGCACCTCCTCATAGATCATTACCCCTTACAGATCATGCACATTCTCTCATCACCTCCTAATAGATCATTACCCCCTTACAGATCAATGCACCTTCTCTCTTCACCTCCTCATAGATCATTACCCCTTACAGATCATGAACCTCCCTCATAGATCATTACCCTTACAGATCATGCACCTTCTCTCACCACCTCCTCATAAATCATTAACCCTTACAGATCATGCACCATCTATCATCACTCCTCATAGATCATTACCCCTTACATATCATGTACCTTCTTCCATCACCTCCTCATAGTTCATTACCCCCCTTACAGATCATGTACATCCTCATAGATTATTACCCCTTACATATTATGCACATTCTTTACATCACCTCCCTTATAGACCATTACCCCTCTACAGAGCATGCACCCTTCTCTCATCACCTCCTTATAGATCATACCCCTTACAGAGCAGTCACCTTCTCTCATCAATCTCACTTATAGATCATTACCCCTTACAGATCATGCACCTTCTCCTCATTACCTCCTCATAACATCATTAACCCTTACAGATCATGCACCATCTATCATCACCTCCTCATATATAATTACCCCTTACAGATCATGCACCTCCTTCATAAAATCATTACCCCTTACAGATCATGCACCTTCTCTCATCACCTCCTCATTGATCATTACCCCTTACAGTTCATGCGCCTCCTCTCATACCTCGTGATAGATTATTACCCTTACAGATCATAGCACCTCCTCATAGATCATTTACACCCTTACATATAACTGTAACCTTTCTCTACATCTCCTCCCTCATAGTCATTACCCCCTTATAGCTCATGTACCTCCTCACAGCTCCATTACCCCTCTACATATTATGCACATTCTTTCATCACCTCCTCATAGACCATTACCCCTTACAAGAGCATGCACACTTCTCTCATCACCTCCTTATAGATCATAATCCCTACAGATCATGCACCTTCTACTCACCACCTCCTCATAAATCATTAACCCCTACAGAATCAATTCACCATCTAACTCATCACCTCCTCAAACATCATTACCCCTTACAGCATCATGCACCTTCTCTCATAACTTCCTCATAGACTCATTACCCCTTAACAGATCATTTGCAATTCCTCATAATCATTAACCCCTTACAGATCATGCACCTTTTTCATCACCTCCTCAAGATCATTACCCCCTTACAGATCACTGCACCTTGCTCTCATCTACCTCCTCATAGATCATTACACCTTACAGATCTGCACCTTCCTCTCATCACCACCTCATAGATCATTACCCTTTACAGATAATGCAACTCCTCTCATCACCTCCTCATAGATCATGACCCCTTACAGATCATGCACCTCCTCATAGATCATTACCCTTTACAGATTATGCACCTCCTCTCATCACCTCCTCATAGATCATTACCCCTTACAGATCATGCACCTTCTCTCATCACCTCCTCATACATCATTACCCTTTACAGAGCATGCACCTCCTCATAGATCATTACCCCTTACAGATCATGCACATCCTCTCATCACCTCCTCATAGATCATTACCCCTTACAGATCATGCACCTTCTCTCATCACCTCCTCATACATCATTACCCATACAGATCATGAACTTTCTCATAGATCATTACCCTTTAAGATTATGCACATCCTCTCATCACCTCCTCATAGATCATTACCCCCTTACAGAGCATGCACCTTCTATCATCACCTCCTCATACATCATTACCCCTTACAGAGCATGTACCTCCTCATAGATCATTACCCCTTACAGATCATGCACCTTCTCTCATCACCTCCTCATAGATCATTACCCCTTACAGATCATGCACCTCCTCATAGATTCATTACCCCATACATATCATGTACCTTCTCCCATCACCTCCTCATAGTTCATTACCCCTTACAGATCATGTACCTCCTCATAGATCATTACCCTTACATATTATGCACATTCTTTCATCACCTCTTCATAGACAATTACCCCTTACAGAGCATGCACCTTCTCTCATCACCTCCTTATAGATCATAACCCCTTACAGATCATGCACCTTCTCTCATCACCTCCTCATAGATCATTACCCCTTACAGATCATGCACCTCCTCATAGATCATTACCCCATACATATCATGTACCTTCTCCCATCACCTCCTCATAGTTCATTACCCCTTACAGATCATGTACCTCCTCATAGATCATTACCCCTTACATATTATGCACATTCTTTCATCACCTCTTCATAGACAATTACCCCTTACAGAGCATGCACCTTCTCTCACCACCTCCTCATAAATAATTAACCCTTACAGATCATGCACCATCTATCATTACCTCCTCAAACATCATTACCCTTACAGATCATGCACCTTCTCTCATAACCTCCTCATAGATCATTACCCCTTACAGATCATACACCTCCTCATAAATCGTTACCCCTTACAGATCATGCACCTTCTCTCATCACCTCCTCATAGATCATTACCCCTTACAGATCATTCACCTTCTCTCATCACCTCCTCATACATCATTACCCCTTACAGATCATTCACCTTCTCTCATCATCTCCTCATACATCATTACCCCTTACAGATCATGCACCTCCTCATACATCATTACCCCTTACAGATCATGCACCTCCTCATAGATCATTACCCCTTACAGATCATGCACCTTCTCTCATCACCTCCTCATAGATAATTACCCCTTACAGATCATGCACCTTCTCTCATCACCTCCTGATAGATCATTACCCCTTACAGATCATGCACCTCCTCATAGATCATTACCGCTTACATATCATGTACCTTCTCCCATCACCTCCTCATAGTTCATTACCCCTTGCAGGTCATGTACCTCCTCATAGATCATTACCCCTTACAGATCATGCACCTTCTCTCATCACCTCCTCATAGATCATTACCCCTTACAGATCATGCACCTTCTCTCACCACCTCCTCATAAATCATTAACCCTTACAGATCATGCACCATCTATCATCACCTCCTCAAACATCATTACCCCTTACAGATCATGCACCTTCTCTCATAACTTCCTCATAGATCATTACCCCTTACAGATCATGCGCCTCCTCTCATCACCTCGTGATAGATTATTACCCCTTACAGATCATGCACTTCCTCATAGATCATTAGCCCTTACATATCATGTACCTTCTCCCATCACCTCCTCATAGTTCATTACCCCTTACAGATCATGTACCTCCTCACAGATCATTACCCCTTACATATTATGCACATTCTTTCATCACCTCCTCATAGACCATTACCCCTTACAGAGCATTCACCTTCTCTCATCACCTCCTTATAGATCATAAACCCCTTACAGATCATGCACCTTCTCTCACCACCTCCTCATAAATCATTAACCCTTATAGATCATGCACCATCTATCATCACCTCCTCAAAAATCATTACCCCTTACAGATCATGCAATTCCTCATAAATCATTACCCCTTACAGATCATGCACATTTTCTCATCACCTCCTCATAGATCATTACCCCTTACAGATCATGCACCTTCTCTCATCACCTCCTCATAGACCATTACCCTTTACAGATCATGCACCTTCTCTCATCACCTCCTCATAGATCATTACCCCTTACAGATCATGCACCTCCTCATAGATCATTACCCCTTACAGATCATGCAATTCCTCATAAATCATTACCCCTTACAGATCATGCACCTTCTCTCATCACCTCCTCATAGATCATTACCCCTTACAGATCATGCACCTTCTCTCATCACCTCCTCATACATCATTACCCCTTACAGATCATGCACCTCCTCATAGATCATTACCCTTTACAGATCATGCACCTCCTCTCATCACCTCCTCATAGATCATTACCCCTTATAGAGCATGCACCTTCTGTCATCACCTCCTCATACATCATTATCCCTTACAGAGCATGCACCTCCTCATACATCATTACCCCTTACAGGTCATGCACATCCTCTCATCACCTCCTCATAGATCATTACCCCTTACAGATAATGCACCTTCTCTCATCACCTCCTCATACATCATTACCCCTTACAGATCATAAACCTTCTCATAGATCATTACCCTTTACAGATTATGCACTTCCTCTCATCACCTCCTCATAGATCATTACCCCTTACAGAGCATGCACCTTCTATCATCACCTCCTCATACATCATTACCCCTTACAGAGCATGCACCTCCTCATAGATCATTACCCCTTACAGATCATGCACCTTCTCTCATCACCTCCTCATAGATCATTACCCCTTACAGATCATGCACCTTCTCTCATCACCTCCTCATAGATCATTACCCCTTACAGATCATGCACCTCCTCATAGATCATTACCCCTTACATATCATGTACCTTCTCCCATCACCTCCTCATAGTTCATTCCCCCTACAGATCATGTACCTCCTCATAGATCATTACCCCTTACATATTATGCACATTCTTTCATCACCTCCTCATAGACCATTACCCCTTACAACAGAGCATGCACCTTCTCTCATCACCTCCTTATAGATCATAACCCCTTACAGATCATGCACCTTCTCTCAACACCTCCTCATAAATCATTAACCCTTACAGATCATGCACCATCTATCATCACCTCCTCAAACATCATTACCCTTACAGATCATGCACCTTCTCTCAACACCTCCTCATAGATCATTACCCCTTACATATCATGTACCTTCTTCCATCACCTCCTCATAGTTCATTACCCCTTACAGATCATGTACATCCTCATAGATTATTACCCCTTACATATTATGCACATTCTTTCATCACCTCCTTATAGACCATTACCCCCTTACAGAGCATGCACCTTCTCTCATCACCTCCTTATAGATCATTAACCCCTTACAGAGCATGCACCTTCTCTCATCATCTCCTTATAGATCATTACCCCTTACAGATCATGCACCTTCTCTCATTACCTCCTCATACATCATTAACCCTTACAAATCATGCACCTCCTCATAAATTATTACCCCTTACAGATCATGCACCTTCTCTCATCACCTCCTCATAGATCATTACCCCTTACAGATCATGCACCTTCTCTCATCACCTCCTCATAGATCATTACCCCTTACAGATCATGCACCTTCTCATAGATCATTACCCCTTACATATAATGTACCTTCTCCCATCACCTCCTCATAGTTCATTACCCCTTATAGATCATGTACCTCCCTCACAGATCATTACCCCTTACATATTATGCACTTCTTTTCATCACCTCCTCATAGACCATTACCCCTTACAGAGCATGCACCTTCTCTCATCACCTCCTTATAGATCATAACCCCTTACAGATCATGCACCTTCTCTCACCACCTTCTCATAAATCATTAACCCTTACAGATCATGCAACCATCTATCATCACCTCCTCAAACATCATTACCCCTTACAGATCATGCACCTTCTCTCATAACTTCCTCATAGATCATTACCCCTTGCAGATCATGCAATTCCTCATAAATCATTACCCCTTACAGATCATGCACATTTTATCATCACCTCCTCATAGATCATTACCCCTTACAGATCATGCACCTTCTCTCATCACCTCCTCATAGATCATTGCCCCTTACAGATCATGCACCTTCTCTCACCACCTCCTCAAAAATCATTAACCCTTACAGATCATGCACCATCTATCATCACCCTCCTCAAACATCATTACCCCTTACAGATCATGCACCTTCTCTCATAACTTCCTCATAGATCATTACCCCTTACAGATCATGCAATTCCTCATAAATCATTACCCATTACAGATCATGCACCATTTCTCATCACCTCCTCAAAGATCATTACCCCTTACAGATCATGCACCTTCTCTCATCACCTCCTCATAGATCATTACCCCTTACAGATCAGGCACCTTCTCTCATCACCTCCTCATAGATCATTACCCTTTACAGATCATGCACCTCCTCTCATCACCTCCTCATAGATCATGACCCCTTACAGATCATGCACCTCCTCATAGATCATTACCCTTTACAGATCATGCACCCTCCTCTCATCACCTCCTCATAGATCATTACCCTTATAGAGCATGCACCTTCCTCTCATCACCTCCTCATACATCATTACCCCTTACAGAGCATGCACCTCCTCATAGATCATTACCCCTTACAGATCATGCACCTCCTCTCATCACCTCCTCATAGAGCATTACCCCTTATAGATCATGCACCTTCTCTCATCACCTCCTCATACATCATTACCCCTTACAGATCATGAACCTTCTCATAGATCATTACCCTTTAAAGATTATGCACATCCTCTCATCACCTCCTCATAGATCATTACCCCTTACAGAGCATGCACCTTCTCTCATCACCTCCTCATAGATCATTACCCCTTACAGAGCATGCACCTCCTCATAGATCATTACCCCTTACAGATCATGCACCTTCTCTCATCACCTCCTCATAGATCATTACCCCTTACAGATCATGCACCTCCTCATAGATCATTACCCCTTACATATCATGTACCTTCTCCCATCACCTCCTCATACATCATTACCCCTTACAGATCATGTACCTCCTCATAGATCATTACCCCTTACATATTATGCCATTCTTTCATCACCTCCACATAGACCATTACCCTTACAGAGCATGCACCTTCTCTCATCACCTCCTTATAGATCATAACCCCTTACAGATCATGCACCTTCTCTCACCACCTCCTCATAAATCATTAACCCTTACAGATCATGCACCATCTAGCATCACCCTCCTCAAACATCATTACCCTTACAGATCATGTACCTTCTCTCATCACCTCCTCATAGATCATTACCCCTTACAGATCATACACCTCCTCATAAATCACTACCCCTTACAGATCATGCACCTTCTCTCATCACCTCCTCATACATCATTACCCCTTACAGATCATTCACCTTCTCTCATCACCTCCTCATACATCATTACCCCTTACAGATCATGCACCTCCTCTCATCACCTCCCTCATACATCATACCCCTTACAGATCATGCACCTCCTCATAGATCATTACCCCTTACAGATCATGCACCTTCTCTCATCACCTCCTCATAGATCATTACCCCTTACAGATCATGCACCTCCTCTCATCACCACCTGGATAGATCATTACCCCTTACAGATCATGCACCTCCTCATAGATCATTACCCCTTACATATCATGTACCTTCTCCCATCATCTCCTCATAGTTCATTACCCCTTGCAGATCATGTACCTCCTCATAGATCATTACCCCTTACATATTATGCACATTCTTTCATCACCTCCTCATAGACTATTACCCCTTACAGAGCATGCACCTTCTCTCATCACCTCCTTATAGATCATAACCCCTAAAAGATCATACACCTTCTCTCATCACCTCCTCATAAATCATTAACCCTTACAGATCATGTACCATCTATCATCACCTCCTCAAACATCATTACCCCTTACAGATCATGCACCTTCTCTCATAACTTCCTCATAGATCATTAACCCTTACAGATCATGCAATTCCTCATAAATCATTACCACTTACAGATCATGCACCTTTTCTCATCACCTCATCATAGATCATTACCCCTTACAGATCATGCACCTTTTCTCATCACCTCCTCATAGATCATTACCCCTTACAGAGCATGCACCTTCTCTCATCACCTCCTTATAGATCATAACCCCTTACAGATCATGCACCTTCTCTCACCACCTCCTCATAAATCATTAACCCTTACAGATCATGCACCATCTATCATCACCTCCTCAAACATCATTACCCTTACAGATCATGTACCTTCTCTCATAACCTCCTCATAGATCATTACCCCTTACAGATCATACACCTCCTCATAAATCATTACCCCTTACAGATCATTCACCTTCTCTCATCACCTCCTCA
Organism: Bombina bombina; assembly: GCF_027579735.1. NCBI lineage: Eukaryota > Metazoa > Chordata > Amphibia > Anura > Bombinatoridae > Bombina > Bombina bombina. Next base: position 69,856,192 of record NC_069510.1, read on the forward strand.
TACATCATTACCCCTTACAGATCATGCACCTCCTCATAGATCATTACCCCTTACAGATCATGCACCTTCTCTCATCACCTCCTCAAACATCATTACCCCTTACAGATCATGCACCTTCTCTCATAACTTCCTCATAGATCATTACCCCTTACAGATCATGCAATTCCTCATAAATCATTACCCATTACAGATCATGCACCATTTCTCATCACCTCCTCAAAGATCATTACCCCTTACAGATCATGCACCTTCTCTCATCACCTCCTCATAGATCATTACCCCTTACAGATCAGGCACCTTCTCTCATCACCTCCTCATAGATCATTACCCTTTACAGATCATGCACCTCCTCTCATCACCTCCTCATAGATCATGACCCCTTACAGATCATGCACCTCCTCATAGATCATTACCCTTTACAGATTATGCACCTCCTCTCATCACCTCCTCATAGATCATTACCCCTTATAGAGCATGCACCTTCTCTCATCACCTCCTCATACATCATAACCCCTTACAGAGCATGCACCTCCTCATAGATCATTACCCCTTACAGATCATGCATATCCTCTCATCACCTCCTCATAGAGCATTACCCCTTATAGATCATGCACCTTCTCTCATCACCCTCCTCATACATCATTACCCCTTACAGATCATGAACCTCCTCATAGATCATTACCCTTTAAAGATTATGCACATCCTCTCATCACCTCCTCATAGATCATTACCCCTTACAGAGCATGCACCTTCTATCATCACCTCCTCATACATCATTACCCCTTACAGAGCATGCACCTCCTCATAGATCATTACCCCTTACAGATCATGCACCTTCTCTCATCACCTCCTCATAGATCATTACCCCTTACAGATCATGCACCTCCTCATAGATCATTACCCCTTACATATCATGTACCTTCTCCCATCACCTCCTCATAGTTCATTACCCCTTACAGATCATGTACCTCCTCATAGATCATTACCCCTTACATATTATGCACATTCTTTCATCACCTCCTCATAGACCATTACCCCTTACAGAGCATGCACCTTCTCTCATCACCTCCTTATAGATCATAACCCCTTACAGATCATGCACCTTCTCTCACCACCTCCTCATAAATCATTAACCCTTACAGATCATGCACCATCTAGCATCACCTCCTCAAACATCATTACCCTTACAGATCATGTACCTTCTCTCATAACCTCCTCATAGATCATTACCCCTTACAGATCATACACCTCCTCATAAATCACTACCCCTTACAGATCATGCACCTTCTCTCATCACCTCCTCATACATCATTACCCCTTACAGATCATTCACCTTCTCTCATCACCTCCTCATACATCATTACCCCTTACAGATCATGCACCTCCTCTCATCACCTCCTCATACATCATTACCCCTTACAGATCATGCACCTCCTCATAGATCATTACCCCTTACAGATCATGCACCTTCTCTCATCACCTCCTCATAGATCATTACCCCTTACAGATCATGCACCTCCTCTCATCACCACCGGATAGATCATTACCCCTTACAGATCATGCACCTCCTCATAGATCATTACCCCTTACATATCATGTACCTTCTCCCATCATCTCCTCATAGTTCATTACCCCTTGCAGATCATGTACCTCCTCATAGATCATTACCCCTTACATATTATGCACATTCTTTCATCACCTCCTCATAGACTATTACCCCTTACAGAGCATGCACCTTCTCTCATCACCTCCTTATAGATCATAACCCCTAAAAGATCATACACCTTCTCTCATCACCTCCTCATAAATCATTAACCCTTACAGATCATGCACCATCTATCATCACCTCCTCAAACATCATTACCCTTACAGATCATGTACCTTCTCTCATAACCTCCTCATAGATCATTACCCCTTACAGATCATACACCTCCTCATAAATCATTACCCCTTACAGATCATTCACCTTCTCTCATCACCTCCTCATACATCATTACCCCTTACAGATCATGCACCTCCTCATAGATCATTACCCCTTACAGATCATGCACCTTCTCTCATCACCTCCTCATAGATCATTACCCCTTACAGATCATGCACCTTCTCTCATCACCTCCTCATAGATCATTACCCCTTACAGATCATGCACCTCCTCATAGATCATTACCCCTTACATATAATGTACCTTCTCCCATCACCTCCTCATAGTTTATTACCCCTTATAGATCATGTACCTCCTCACAGATCATTACCCCTTACATATTATGCACATTCTTTCATCACCTCCTCATAGACCATTACCCCTTACAGAGCATGCACCTTCTCTCATCACCTCCTTATAGATCATAACCCCTTACAGATCATGCACCTTCTCTCACCACCTTCTCATAAATCATTAACCCTTACAGATCATGCACCATCTATCATCACCTCCTCAAACATCATTACCCCTTACAGATCATGCACCTTCTCTCATAACTTCCTCATAGATCATTACCCCTTGCAGATCATGCAATTCCTCATAAATCATTACCCCTTACAGATCATGCACATTTTCTCATCACCTCCTCATAGATCATTACCCCTTACAGATCATGCACCTTCTCTCATCACCTCCTCATAGATCATTGCCCCTTACAGATCATGCACCTTCTCTCACCACCTCCTCATAAATCATTAACCCTTACAGATCATGCACCATCTATCATCACCTCCTCAAACATCATTACCCCTTACAGATCATGCACCTTCTCTCATAACTTCCTCATAGATCATTACCCCTTACAGATCATGCACCTTCTCTCATCACCTCCTCATAGATCATTACCCCTTACAGATCAGGCACCTTCTCTCATCACCTCCTCATAGATCATTACCCTTTACAGATCATGCACCTCCTCTCATCACCTCCTCATAGATCATGACCCCTTACAGATCATGCACCTCCTCATAGATCATTACCCTTTACAGATTATGCACCTCCTCTCATCACCTCCTCATAGATCATTACCCCTTATAGAGCATGCACCTTCTCTCATCACCTCCTCATACATCATTACCCCTTACAGAGCATGCACCTCCTTATAGATCATTACCCCTTACAGATCATGCATATCCTCTCATCACCTCCTCATAGAGCATTACCCCTTATAGATCATGCATCTTCTCTCATCACCTCCTCATACATCATTACCCCTTACAGATCATGAACCTTCTCATAGATCATTACCCTTTAAAGATTATGCACATCCTCTCATCACCTCCTCATAGATCATTACCCCTTACAGAGCATGCACCTTCTATCATCACCTCCTCATACATCATTACCCCTTACAGAGCATGCACCTCCTCATAGATCATTACCCCTTACAGATCATGCACCTTCTCTCATCACCTCCTCATAGATCATTACCCCTTACAGATCATGCACCTCCTCATAGATCATTACCCCTTACATATCATGTACCTTCTCCCATCACCTCCTCATAGTTCATTACCCCTTACAGATCATGTACCTCCTCATAGATCATTACCCCTTACATATTATGCACATTCTTTCATCACCTCCACATAGACCATTACCCCTTACAGAGCATGCACCTTCTCTCATCACCTCCTTATAGATCATAACCCCTTACAGATCATGCACCTTCTCTCACCACCTCCTCATAAATCATTCACCCTTACAGATCATGCACCATCTATCATCACCTCCTCAAACATCATTACCCTTACAGATCATGTACCTTCTCCCATCACCTCCTCATAGTTCATTACCCCTTGCAGATCATGTACCTCCTCATAGATCATTACCCCTTACATATTATGCACATTCTTTCATCACCTCCTCATAGACTATTACCCCTTACAGAGCATGCACCTTCTCTCATCACCTCCTCATACATCATTACCCCTTACAGATCATTCACCTTCTCTCATCACCTCCTCATACATCATTACCCCTTACAGATCATGCACCTCCTCTCATCACCTCCTCATACATCATTACCCCTTACAGATCATGCACCTCCTCATAGATCATTACCCCTTACAGATCATGCACCTTCTCTCATCACCTCCTCATAGATCATTACCCCTTACAGATCATGCACCTCCTCTCATCACCACCTGATAGATCATTACCCCTTACAGATCATGCACCTCCTCATAGATCATTACCCCTTACATATCATGTACCTTCTCCCATCACCTCCTCATAGTTCATTACCCCTTGCAGATCATGTACCTCCTCATAGATCATTACCCCTTACATATTATGCACATTCTTTCATCACCTCCTCATAGACTATTACCCCTTACAGAGCATGCACCTTCTCTCATCACCTCCTTATAGATCATAACCCCTTACAGATCATACACCTTCTCTCACCACCTCCTCATAAATCATTAACCCTTACAGATCATGCACCATCTATCATCACCTCCTCAAACATCATTACCCCTTACAGATCATGCACCTTCTCTCATAACTTCCTCATAGATCATTACCCCTTACAGATCATGCAATTCCTCATAAATCATTACCCCTTACAGATCATGCACCTTTTCTCATCACCTCCTCAAAGATCATTACCCCTTACAGATCATGCACCTTCTCTCATCACCTCCTCATAGATCATTACCCCTTACAGATCAGGCACCTTCTCTCATCACCTCCTCATAGATCATTACCCTTTACAGATCATGCACCTCCTCTCATCACCTCCTCATAGATCATGACCCCTTACAGATCATGCACCTCCTCATAGATCATTACCCTTTACAGATTATGCACCTCCTCTCATCACCTCCTCATAGATCATTACCCCTTATAGAGCATGCACCTTCTCTCATCACCTCCTCATACATCATTACCCCTTACAGAGCATGCACCTCCTCATAGATCATTACCCCTTACAGATCATGCATATCCTCTCATCACCTCCTCATAGAGCATTACCCCTTATAGATCATGCACCTTCTCTCATCACCTCCTCATACATCATTACCCCTTACAGATCATGAACCTTCTCATAGATCATTACCCTTTAAAGATTATGCACATCCTCTCATCACCTCCTCATAGATCATTACCCCTTACAGAGCATGCACCTTCTATCATCACCTCCTCATACATCATTACCCCTTACAGAGCATGCACCTCCTCATAGATCATTACCCCTTACAGATCATGCACCTCCTCTCATCACCTCCTCATAGATCATTACCCCTTACAGATCATGCACCTCCTCATAGATCATTACCCCTTACATATCATGTACCTTCTCCCATCACCTCCTCATAGTTCATTACCCCTTACAGATCATGTACCTCCTCATAGATCATTACCCCTTACATATTATGCACATTCTTTCATCACCTCCACATAGACCATTACTCCTTACAGAGCATGCACCTTCTCTCATCACCTCCTTATAGATCATAACCCCTTACAGATCATGCACCTTCTCTCACCACCTCCTCATAAATCATTAACCCTTACAGATCATGCACCATCTATCATCACCTCCTCAAACATCATTACCCTTACAGATCATGTACCTTCTCTCATAACCTCCTCATAGATCATTACCCCTTACAGATCATACACCTCCTCATAAATCACTACCCCTTACAGATCATGCACCTTCTCTCATCACCTCCTCATAGATCATTACCCCTTACAGATCATTCACCTTCTCTCATCACCTCCTCATACATCATTACCCCTTACAGATCATTCACCTTCTCTCATCACCTCCTCATACATCATTACCCCTTACAGATCATGCACCTCCTTTCATCACCTCCTCATACATCATTACCCCTTACAGATCATGCACCTCCTCATAGATCATTACCCCTTACAGATCATGCACCTTCTCTCATCACCTCCTCATAGATCATTACCCCTTACAGATCATGCACCTCCTCTCATCACCACCTGATAGATCATTACCCCTTACAGATCATGCACCTCCTCATAGATCATTACCCCTTACATATCACGTACCTTCTCCCATCACCTCCTCATAGTTCATTACCCCTTGCAGATCATGTACCTCCTCATAGATCATTACCCCTTACATATTATGCACATTCTTTCATCACCTCCTCATAGACTATTACCCCTTACAGAGCATGCACCTTCTCTCATCACCTCCTTATAGATCATAACCCCTTACAGATCATACACCTTCTCTCATCACCTCCTCATAAATCATTAACCCTTACAGATCATGTACCATCTATCATCACCTCCTCAAACATCATTACCCCTTACAGATCATGCACCTTCTCTCATAACTTCCTCATAGATCATTAACCCTTACAGATCATGCAATTCCTCATAAATCATTACCACTTACAGATCATGCACCTTTTCTCATCACCTCATCATAGATCATTACCCCTTACAGATCATGCACCTTTTCTCATCACCTCCTCATAGATCATTACCCCTTACAGATCATGCACCTTCTCTCATCACCTCCTCATAGATCATTACCTTTTACAGATCATGCACCTCCTCTCATCACCTCCTCATAGATCATTACCCCTTACAGATCATGCACCTTCTCTCATCACCTCCTCATACATCATTACCCCTTACAGATCATGCACCTCCTCATAGATCATTACCCTTTACAGATTATGCACCTCCTCTCATCACCTCCTCATAGATCATTACCCCTTACAGAGCATGCACCTGCTCTCATCACCTCCTCATACATCATTACCCCTTACAGAGCATGCACCTCCTCATAGATCATTACTCCTTACATATCATGCACCTCCTCTCATCACCTCCTCATAGATCATTACCCCTTACATATTATGCACATTCTTTCATCACCTCCTCATAGACCATTACCCCTTACAGAGCATGCACCTTCTCTCATCACCTCCTTATAGATCATAACCCCTTACAGATCATGCACCTTCTCTCACCACCTCCTCATAAATCATTAACCCTTATAGATCATGCACCATCTATCATCACCTCCTCAAACATCATTACCCTTACAGATCATGTACCTTCTCTCATAACCTCCTCATAGATCATTACCCCTTACAGATCATACACCTCCTCATAAATCATTACCCCTTACAGATCATGCACCTTCTCTCATCACCTCCTCATAGATCATTACCCCTTACAGATCATTCACCTTCTCTCATCACCTCCTCATACATCATTACCCCTTACAGATCATTCACCTTCTCTCATCACCTCCTCATACATCATTACCCCTTACAGATCATGCACCTCCTCTCATCACCTCCTCATACATCATTACCCCTTACAGATCATGCACCTCCTCATAGATCATTACCCCTTACAGATCATGCACCTTCTCTCATCACCTCCTCATACATCATTACCTCTTACAGATCATGCACCTCCTCTCATCACCTCCTCATACATCATTACCCCTTACAGATCATGCACCTCCTCATAGATCATTACCCCTTACAGATTATGCACCTCCTCTCATCACCTCCTCATAGATCATTACCCCTTACAGAGCATGCACCTGCTCTCATCACCTCCTCATACATCATTACCCCTTACAGAGCATGCACCTTCTCATAGATCATTACCCCTTACATATCATGCAATTCCTCATAAATCATTACCACTTACAGATCATGCACCTTTTCTCATCACCTCCTCAAAGATCATTACCCCTTACAGATCATGCACCATCTATCATCACCTCCTCAAACATCATTACCCCTTACAGATCATGCACCTTCTCTCATAACTTCCTCATAGATCATTACCCCTTACAGATCATGCAATTCCTCATAAATCATTACCCTTTACAGATCATGCACCTTTTCTCATCACCTCCTCAAAGATCATTACCCCTTACAGATCATGCACCTTCTCTCATCACCTCCTCATAGATCATTACCCCTTACAGATCATGCACCCTTTCTCATCACCTCCTCATAGATCATTACCCCTTACAGATCATGCACCTTCTCTCATCACCTCCTCATAGATCATTACCTTTTACAGATCATGCACCTCCTCTCATCACCTCCTCATAGATCATTACCCCTTACAGATCATGCACGTTCTCTCATCATCTCCTCATACATCATTACCCCTTACAGATCATGAACCTCCTCATAGATCATTATCCTTTACAGATTATGCACCTCCTCTCATCACCTCCTCATAGATCATTACCCCTTACAGAGCATGCACCTTCTCTCATCACCTCCTCATACATCATTACCCCTTACAGAGCATGCACCTTCTCTCATCACCTCCTCATAGATCATTACCCCTTACAGATCATGCACCTCCTCTCATCACCTCCTCATAGATCATTACCACTTAGAGAACATGCACCTCCTCATAGATTATTACCCATTACAGAGCATGCACCTTCTCTCATCACCTCCTCATAGATCATTACCCCTTACAGATGATGCACCTTCTCTCATCACCTCCTCATAGATCATTACCCCTTACAGATCATGCACCTCCTCTCATCACCTCCTCATTGATCATTACCACATAGAGATCATGCACCTCCTCATAGATCATTACCCCTTACAGATCATGCACCTTCTCTCATCACCTCCTCATAGATTATTACCCCTTACAGATCATGCACCTCATCTCATCCCCTCCACATAGATCATTACCCCTTACAGACCATGTACCTCCTCTCATCACCTCCTAATAGATTATTAACCCTTACAGATCATGCACCATCTATCATCACCTCCTTAAACATCATTACCCCTTACAGATCATGCACCTTCTCTCATAACTTCCTCATAGATCATTAACCCTTACAGATCATGCAATTCCTCATAAATCATTACCACTTACAGATCATGCACCTTTTCTCATCACCTCATCATAGATCATTACCCCTTACAGATCATGCACCTTTTCTCATCACCTCCTCATAGATCATTACCCCTTACAGATCATGCACCTTCTCTCATCACCTCCTCATAGATCATTACCCTTTGCAGATCATGCACCTCCTCTCATCACCTCCTCATAGATCATTACCCCTTACAGATCATGCACCTTCTCTCATCACCTCCTCATACATCATTACCCCTTACAGATCATGCACCTCCTCATAAATCATTACCCTTTACAGATCATGCACCTCCTCTCGTCACCTCCTCATAGATCATTACCCCTTATAGAGCATGCACCTTCTCTCATCACCTCCTCATACATCATTACCCCTTACAGAGCATGCACCTCCTCATACATCATTACCCCTTACAGGTCATGCACATCCTCTCATCACCTCCTCATAGATCATTACCCCTTACAGATCATGCACCTTCTCTCATCACCTCCTCATAGATTATTACCCCTTACAGATCATGCACCTCATCTCATCACCTCCTCATAGATCATTACCCCTTACAGACCATGTACCTCCTCTCATCACCTCCAAATAGATTATTAACCCTTACAGATCATGCACCATCTATCATCACCTCCTCAAACATCATTATCCCTTACAGATCATGCACCTTCTCTCATAACTTCCTCATAGATCTTTAACCCTTACAGATCATGTATGTTTTTCTGTCACCTCTTCATAGATCTTTACCCTGCACCCATCTCAGAACATCACCTCTTGCTGCTCATCCCTCTTGTGGGTGCACCAAAGACTGTTTATAACGTCTCACAAAATCTATCTTTCTTACAGTTGTTTTATAATCACGCAAAGTAACCAACTCATCTGGCTTTTGTGACACTTATTTATAATCTCAGATTTTACAATTTATGATGTTCTCTTTGTCTGACAGACTGAGAAAAAAATAAACCCTTACGGAAATAATATTAAATGTCTCATAAATAGTGGTTAAGAGTATCTTTATAAAAAATTAGAACTTAGAGCCAAAAGTTAAATTCTCAGGGATATTTCCCAGATACAACTGGTTCATCTGAAAGGATGCCTTTGTTCAATGGAGTGGTATAGACACATTTTTTTAAGTTTTTCACAACAATCTTAATTAAATAGTTAATCAAGATCACACAGTTTTATCAACAAAACCATATAAATAGCTCAGGGTAGCATCTCAGTGTTGGGATTTTTAAGGCAACATATTTTTATAAAAGTAAACTTGTTTTAATAATTCCATAGTTTATTAACAACAATATAGAAAAGAGAGACTTGGAAATTATTATTCCACATAAAAAGTAGACAAACAAAGAAACAACACAACACAATTGTATGCTGCCCTAGGCAGTGGGAAATCTGCTGCCAAACTCCAATCCAATTTGACTCATATTTGTCTCAAATTTTTCTTTCATGATTCAGATAGAACATGTAATTTTAAACTATTTTCCAACATACTTCTGTTATACAATTTGCTTTATTCTTGTGGTGTCCTTTGTTGAAAAGCATAGCTTTGTAATCTCAAAAGCAGCAGTGCACTAGTGGGAGCTAACTGCTGATTGGTGGCGGCACATATTTGCCTCTTGTCATTGGTTTACCCCATGTGTTCAGCTAGCTCCCAATAGTGCATTACTGCTCTTTTAACAAAGGATATCAAGATGATTCAGCAAATTTAATAATAGAAGTAAATTTGAAAGTTGTTAAAGATTGCATTGCTCTCTGTGAATCATAAAATAAACATTTTGGATTTTATGTTCCTTTAAACTTTTATGATTCAGATAGAGCATGCAATTTTAATCCCTTAAAAACCACAACGTACCCTGTATGTAACGCATGGGAACGGAGTTCCTGCACTATTTTTGCAGGAGGAACTAAGTTCCACCTGGACAGATAACATAAACTCTTCAGTAAACACTGCTGGAGGGAGGAGCTAAAGCACAGTCTGATTAGAGGGATAGTGAGATCCTCTAGTAATGAGCAGTTAGTTGGTAAGACTATGATAGAGGAGGAGTCTCAGGCCCAAAGGCAACCATTTAACCCTTCATTGGTTTTAATTTGCTTTCATTAACCAAAGTGTATAGATTATATACAAACAGTGTTTGTGTGTGTGTGTGTATTAAACAATATTAATTGTGAGGGATGTAGAAGTCTTAGTGAGTTCCCACACTTTTTTTTTGTAGGACTTGATCCCTGCCTGTATGTCACTGGTCATTAAGGGATTGTTTGGTTATAATAGCTGATGTGTTCAGCTAAGTCTGAGAAGTGTATGTTTCTATGCAACATTGAAGATAACAATTTTCCAGTAAGGCTTTGTTTCTCCTAACAGACCACACCTCCCAACATGTGTAGTTAGGTATTAAAGACTCAGAAGGTTGAGGGGTTCTGTTGCTATTTTGTGGGTGGGGCATTGTTGGGAGGGGCAGGGTGACTGAAGGATAGTGGGCGGGATCAAGTGCATCTCTGGGTGGTTGGTAGGTGTGCCTGGATGGTGTGCGGGCGTGTCATGCAGTATGTGGGAGGAGCTAAGGGAAATTCTGCACATAGGGAAATATGGTTGCTTCAAAGAGACAGAGCTCAGAATTACAGACTCTCTCAAATACAGAAAATTGGAAGGTCTGAGAGACCTGATTTTATGCCAGTGGTTTTGAAGCACGGCGGGGCCCTGGCCAAAACAAATTTGTGGGGCCCCACAGCCCAGCACTCTTATTTCCCTCCCTTGTATGTTCTATCCCCTGTACGGTCCACCCCTGTCCCAACATTCAGTGTTACCTATATAAAGAATAATACTATATATAACACCTCCTGATACTATAAACACTTCTTTATAAACTAAATACAGGATGTACATTGCACCTTCCCATACCCTCACCCCTGAAAGTGTGGGGGCCCCTCTCGCCCTACCCAAAGAAAAAGCCTGATGATATGCTAGTGCGATCCAATGGCTGGAGGTTTGTCTGGCTCTTGTTATGAAGTGCTGTGACTGGAGTTTCCTGAGCAAAAGGGCTCAGTGATTAGCTGTTGGGATTTACAGCAGATTTCACCAGCTTTACACTGGGTTACAGACCCACAATATATTTAACCCCATAGTATGGAATAACAGGCAAAATGATGGTTCTGAAAAGCAACAAATTGGTGTGATAGAATAGTTCTGTTCTACTTTGTTAAAGTATTTGATCTTAAAGGGACACTGAACCCAAATTCGTTCTTTCGTGATTCAGATAGAGCATGCGATTTTAAGCAACTTTCTAATTTACTTCTATTATCAATTTGTCTTCATTCTCTTGGTATCTATTTGAAAATCAAGACTGTAAGTTTAGATGCCGGCCCATTTTTGGTGAACAACCTGGGTTGTCCCTGCTGAACCAAAAATTGGCTGGCTCCTTAGCTTAGATGCCTTCTTCTTCAAATAAAGATATCAAGAGAATGACGAAAAATTGATAATAGGAGTAAATTAGAAAGTTGCTTAAAATTGCATTCTCTATCTGAATCACGAAAGAAAAAAATTGGGTTCAGTGTCCCCTTAAAGGAGCATTAAACTCAAACCGTTATTCCCAATAAAAGGTCAGATTACAAGTGGAGCGCTAAATATTGCTTTGGAGAAAGTGATATTTGAGCTCCACTGAGTAATACCAGCGCACGCTAAATAGTAGTATTACAAGTCGATCGCAATGCAGTAAGCATTGCGCTCATGAGAGCGCGATTCCAAAGGCTCCAATGGGAGCCACGTTCTGATGCCGTCAGACATGCCATGAGAACCTTGCGCAGTGATGGCAGCAAATTTTAATTATATATATGTATATGATTATATACATATATATTTACAGGGAACACCCAGTTGCTATAGACAGCAATGTAAAGGCACTTTTCAGTGCCGTTTTTTTCGAACACACCCACCAACTTTTAGCCCTAAAAACTGCCTAGTGCAGTTGTTTTTTATTAAACAAATTTTTTTTTTTAATAAAAAAACTAAAATGACCTCTATTTTAAGGGCATTTGGGGCACTTTTAGAAAATTAATCAGAAATCTGATCTCTGGTTAATTTTCTGAGTGCTAATTGCTACCACAAGCTTGCAGTAGCATTAACCAGACACTTGTAATGGCTGGTTATTTATTGTGTGTAAGCAAACAGGCACATTTGCTCGTTTGCAGGCCCGCAATAAATTAGCGCTCCACTTGTAATCTATCCCGAAAAGGTTTAATTATGTGTAGTTAAAAAAACAACAACTTTGTAATAGTCTCTCATGATTTATTTTGCACAAATTTGTATAATTAAAGGGACACTGAACCCAATTTTTTTCTTTAGCGATTCAGATAGAGCATGCAATTTTAAGCAACTTTCTAATTTACTCCAATTATCAATTTTTCTTCGTTCTCTTGCTATCTTTATTTGAAATAAAAGCCATCTAAGCTTTTTTGGGTTAAGAACTCTGGACAGCACTTTTTGATTGGTGGATGGATTTTTTCCACCAATCAGCAAGGACAACCCAGGTTGTTCACCAAAAATGGGCCGGCATCTAAACTTAGATTCTTGCATTTCAAATAAAGATACCAAGAGAATAAAGAAAATTTGATAATAGGAGTAAATTAGAAAGTTGCTTAAAAATTCATGCTCAATCTGAAAAAAAAAATTTGGGTTCAGTGTCCCTTTAAAAGGGATAGAAAGGTCAAAATTAAATTGTCCATGAATCCATTTCAGTTTTAAACAGAAGTATTTTTGCAATATACTTTCATTAGCAAAAATGTTTCTAGTGAAAGTTATTAGTCTCAGCGGCATATGCACATATGCTAAATGTGAGTAGATCAACAGGATTCAAACACCCAGCCTAATCAGTGAGCTGTGTGTATTGTATCTGTAAAGACTTAGGGGTAGATTTATTAAAGGGGTAGATTTATACAAGAAATGCTTGTGCAATACCGCCCCTGCACATTTGTGGCCAATCGGGCGCTAGCAGGGGGTGTCAATCATTATGACCGTTGCTTCAGGCGGACCTGAAACTTCGGGGGTAAAAAGCAGCATTTGCTGTTTGTCAAATCTACCCCTTGAGTCATACAATCCACTGCTGACTAAGCAGTTGTGGTGTTTGAGTACGGGTGCACAGTCACTCACAGGATATGTGCGTATGCTGCTGAAAAACAGTAATGACTTTAACTAGAAGCATTTTTGCTAAAGGAAGTATATTGCAAAAATGCTACTATTTAAGATTTAAATGATCCCCTGCACAATATAGCGCTGCAGAATCTGTTGGCGCTCTACAAATAACCGATAATAATAATTCAATTTTGACCCCTCTATCCCTTTTATCTTTTCTTTTCTTCCGCTGTCTTAGAAAGGCTGGAATGCATATAGCATGCTATACAGTGATTGCTTGACCAGTACAAGACCCTGCAACATGCTACAAAGTGATTTCTTGATCAGTACAGACGCTCATTCATATCTGTCTCTGATTGGCTACAGCAAAGATGACAAAATACATGTGGTCAATAGGTTTATCAAGGGGTATGCCCCTGGTCTGCAAAACCATGCAATGTTTCCCATTAAAATGAGTTATTTTCTAATACATGTTGAACTATACTCTCGGCCAGATTACGAGTTTTGCGGTATGAGGGGTGCGGTGTTAACTTGCACGTTATTGTCACCGCTCACTTACATGCACGCTGGTATTACAGGTTTTTCAGTAACCCGGCGTTATCAGGCAAGAAGTGAGCGTAGAGCAAAATTGTGCTCCATACCGCACTCCAATACCAGTGCTGCTTAAGTCAGCGGTGAGCTGGTTGTACGTGCTCGTGCACGATTTCCCCATAGACATCAATGGGGAGAGCCGGCTGAGAAAAACTCTAACACCTGCAAAAACTCAGTAACGCAGCCCCATTGATTCCTATAGGGAAACTAAATTTATGTTTACACCTAACACCCTAACATGAACCCCGAGTCTAAACACCCCTAATCTTACACTTATTAACCCCTAATATGCTGCCCCCGACATCGCCGACACCTACATTATACTTATTAACCCCTAATCTGCCGCTCCGGACATCGCCGCCACCTACATTATACTTATAAACCCCTAATCTGCTGCCCCCAACATTGCCGACACCTACATTATATTTATCAACCCCTAATCTGCTGCCCCCAACATTGCCGACACCTACATTATATTTATCAACCCCTAATCTGCTGCCCACAACATCGCCAACACCTACATAATGTTATTAACCCTTAATCTCCCGCCCCCAACGTCACCGCCACTATAAACATATTAACCCCTAAACCGCCGTACTCCCGCATCGCAAACACTAGTTAAATATTATTAACCCCTAATCTGCCGCCACTAACATCGTCGCCACCTACCTAGATTTATTAACCCCTAATCTGCTGCCTCCAACGTCGCCGCTACTATACTAAATTTATTAACCCCTAAATCTAAATCTAACCCTAACACCCCCCTAACTTAAATATAATTTAAATAAATCTAAATAAAATTACTATCATTAACTAAATTAATCCTATTTAAAACTAAATACTTACCTGTAAAATAAACCCTAAGCTAGCTACAATATAACTAATAGTTACATTGTATCTAGCTTATGGTTTATATTTATTTTACAGGCAAGTTTGTATTTATATTAACTAGGTAGAATAGTTACTAAATAGTTATTAACTATTTAATAACTACCTAGCTAAAATAAATACAAATTGACCTGTAAAATAAAACCTAACCTAAGTTACACTAACACTACAATTAAAATCAATTACCTAAATTAAATACAATTAACTAAATTAAATAAAATTAGCTAAATTACAAAAAAACAAAACACTAAATTACAGAAAATAAAAAACAAATTACAAGATCTTTAAACTAATTACACCAATCAGCCAATAGGATTGAGCTGGCATTCTATTGGCTGTTCCAATCAGCCAATAGAATAGAAGATCAATCCTATTAGCTGATTGGATCAGCCAATATGATTGAAGTTCATCCTATTGGCTGATTGCATCAGCCAATAGGATTTTTGCAACCTTAATTCCGATTGGCTGATAGAATTCTATTAGCCAATTGGAATCTAAGGGACGCCATCTTGGATGACATCACTTAAAGAAACATTCATTCAGCAAGAAGACATCGATTGAAGAGGATGCTCCGTGCTGGATGTCTTGAAGATGGAGCCGCTCCACGTCGGAAGGATGAAGATAGAAGATGCCGTCTGGGTGAAGACTTCTGCCCGTCTGGAGGACTACTTCTGCCAGCTTCCTTGAGGACATCTTGCCGCTTGGATGAAGACTTCTCCCGGTAAGTGAATCTTCGGTGGTTAGTGTTAGGATTTTTTAAGGGTGTATTGGGTGGGTTTTAGTTTTAGGTTAGGGCTTTGGGACGGAATAGAGCTAAATGCCCTTTTAAGGGCAATGCCCATCCAAATGCCCTTTTCAGGGCAATGGGGAACTTGTTTTTTTTTAGTTAGGGTTTTATTTGGGGTGTTGGTTGTGTGGGTGGTGGGTTTTACTGTTGAGGGGGTTGTTTGTATTTTGTTTTACAGGTAAAAGAGCTGATTTCTTTGGGGCAGTGCCCCGCAAAAGGCCCTTTTAAGGGCTATTGGTAGTTTAGTTTAGGCTAGGTTTTTTTTTTTTTTTTGGGGGGGGGGCTTTTTTTATTTTGATAGGGCTATTAAATTAGGTGTAATTAGTTTAAAGATCTTGTAATTTGTTTTTTATTTTCTGTAATTTAGTGTTTGTTTTTTTGTAATTTAGCGAATTTTATTTAATTTAGTTAATTGTATTTATTTTAGGTAATTGATTTAATTGTAGTGTAGTGTTAGGTGTTAGTGTAACTTAGGTTAGGTTTTATTTTACAGGTCAATTTGTATTTATTTTAGCAAGGTAGTTATTAAATAGTTAATAACTATTTAGTAACTATTCTACCTAGTTAAAATAAATACAAACTTGCCTGTAAAATAAAAATAAACCCTAAGGTAGCTACAATGTAACTATTAGTTATATTGTAGCTAGTTTAGGGGTTATTTTATAGGTAAGTATTTAGTTTTAAATAGGAATTATTTAGGTAGTGATAGTAATTTGTATTTATATTTATTTTAATTATATTTAAGTTAGGGGGTGTTAGGGTTAGACTTAGATTAAGGGGTTAATAAATTTAATATAGTGGCAGCAATGTTGGGGCGGCAGATTAGGGGTTAATAAATGTAGGTAGGTGGCGGCGATGTTAGGGACAGCAGATTAGGGGTTAATAATATTTAACTAATGTTTGCGAGGCGGGAGTGCGGCGTTTTAGGGGTTAATATGTTTTTTCTTGTGGAGGCGATGTCCGGAGTGGCAGATTAGGGGTTAATAATTTTAGTGTTTTCGATGCGGGAGGGCCTCGGTTTAGGGTTAATAGGTAGTTTATGGGTGTTAGTGTACTTTTAAGCACTTTAGTTATGAGTTTTATGCTACAGCGTTTTAGTGTAAAACTCATAACTACTGACTTTAGAATGCGGTGCGAATCTTGATGGGGTAGGGTGTACCGCTCACTTTTTGGCCTCCCAGGACAAGCTCGTAATACCAGCACTATGGAAGTGCCATAGAAAAAAGACTATACGCAATTTGCGTAAGTTGATTTGCGGTAAGGACCCTACATTTTCAAGACTCGTAATGCCAGCGGTAGTAAAAAAGCATTTTTACTCATAACGCAAGACTCGTAATCTAGCCGTAAGAATATAGTTGAGTATGATGTTTCTTTCTTTTAGACACTGAAAAAGATACATTTTGTACCAGCACCTTTTTTTAACACAATACCCTTTATTACATAAAGCAAAACAGGCAAAGGGGCATATTTATCAAGCCCCGTGTTTCTGGCGAGCCTGTAGGCTCGCCAGAAACAGCAGTTATGAAGCAGCGATCACAAAGACCGCTGCTCCATAACCTGTCCGTCTGCCCTGAGCAGGCGGACAGACATCGCCGGAAATCAACCCGATCGAGTACGATCGGGTTGATTGACACCCCCTGCTGGCGGCCCATTGGCCGCGAGTCTGCAGGGTGCGGCGTTGCACCAGCAGCTTTGTGAGCTGCTGGTGCAATGCTGAATATGGCGAGCATATTGCTCGCCGTATTCAGCGAGGTCTGTCGGACCTGATCCACATTGTCGGATCACGTCCGACAGACCTTGATAAATAAAATGTTAACATAAAAAGGGATAGGAAGGGTAAAAAAATGCTCATGAAAGGGACATGAAACACAACATATTTCTCCCACAATTCAGATACAGCAAGCAATTTTACACAACTTCCAATTTACTTCTGTTATATTTTCTTCGTTCTCTTGGTATCTTTTGTTGAAAAAAAGCTCAGGCACGTGTCTAGAGCACTCTATGGCAGCAGTTTTGCAGGAGCACTAGAGGGCACCACTATTTCCTGCCACATAGTGCGCCAGATACCTACCTAGGTATCCCTTCGACAAAGTGTACAAACTTCTACAGCTAATTGTTTTAGAATGAATTATTCTAATGAGTTTTTACATTTAAAGGTACACAAAACCCCCAAACTTTCTATCATAAAAATTCAGATAGAGCATTCAATTTTTAACAACTGTCTAATTTACTTCTAGTATCACATTTTCTTTTTTCTCTTGGTATCTTTTGCTGAAAAGCAGGGAAGTAAGATCAGACGTGTGCACATGTCTGCAGCACTATATGGCAGCAGTTTTGCAAGAAGTGCACTAGAGCACTATATGGCAGCACTATGCCCTGCCATATAGTGCTCCAGACAACTACCTAGGTATCTCTTCAACAAAGAATACCATGAGAACAAAGCAAATGTGATAATAGAAGTAAATTGGAAAAAAAAATTTATTTAAAGGGACACTCAATCAAAATTAAACTTTCATTATTCAGATAGAGCAGGCCATTTTAAACAACTTTCCAATTTACTTCCATTAACAAAATGTGCACAGTCTTTTTATATTTAAACTTTTCGAGTCACCAGCTCCTACTGAGCATGTGCAAGAATAAGTGTGTATGCGTTTGTGAATGGCTGATGGCTGTCACATGGTATGTGTATGCATTTGTGATTGGTTGATGGCTGTCACATGGTACAGGGGGAGTGGAAAAAGACATAAATTTTAAAATTGCCAGAAAAAAAAATCTACTACTCATTTGAAGTTCAGACTAAGTGCTATTGCATTGTCTTGTTATCTTGCATTTGTTGTTTATGCAAATCTACTGTGTTGACTGGTCCTTTAAACTGTATGCTCTGTCTGAATCACAAAATAAAATGTTGGGGTTCATATCCCTTTAAAGTCATCAGAAAATTCACATTAGTTTCTGCACTTCCTGTCTAGATACAGTAAAGGGTTAAGGCCCTTAGGTTGGAAACAGCGAACAGGGCAGGTCACAGCTTGTCTCACTCTGACTGTGGCTTGGATTCCAGCCCGAGCCGGGACTGCGACCTACAGAAAGCTGAAAATGGATTTAATGCACATTCTTCCTTATTCCTATGTACTATGGTAACAGGGAATGTCCACCTGGATTTGCAAGATCTGGAGCAGTCAGTGTGGGTTTTAAGTTTCTAGTTCTTTCTGGGTAAAACTACAGTTTTCTGCTTGTTAATTAGAAAAAAAAATGAGAATTTCTCTGTATGCTGGAGAGAAGAAATATTTCCCTGCAGTAATCCTGTTAGTCTTGGGTGATTTTCACAGGATATTTCTTGCATTCTAATGTATTAAACTTCTCACCCCCCAGTCAAAAAGCTCTTAAATGTTGACCAAATTTTCTACTGGGGTTACACTTATAGATATCCACTTAAGAATTAAAAAAACAGGACAAGTACAGCCCATTTACATTTTTATATATACAAGACTAGATTTATTATTTTCAATTACTATTAGGGCATTAACATATCCCAAAACACCATACAAGGGAAAAAATAAATAAACAGAATGACGAGACGGCAAAGTATCAGAATATACCTTCCAGCATTTGTGGCTAGGGGGGTAGATTTAGCAAATGCCGGGCGGACATGATTCGCTGTAGCGAATCATGTCCGTCCGGCATCGCTAAATGCCGACAGCATACGCTGTCATCATTTAACATTGCACAAGCAAAACATGTGTATCTGTGGAAAAGAAAACATATAATGCAATACAGTAGGTGTAAAAAATATATTATGGGTCTTGATAAAGGCCTGAATTCAGGTAGAAATGCATTGGAAATAAACAGCATTTTATGCTAAGCCTCCAATTTAGGAGTTAATATATTTTTTACAATTACTGTATTGCACTATATATGTTTTATTTTCCACAGTGTGCTTCTGTTAGACTATTAGATTACAGAGTCTTGTCTGATGCGCTTCTGTTAGACTATAAGATGCAGAGTCTTGTCTGATGCGCTTCTGTTAGACTATAAGATGCAGAGTCTTGTCTAGTGTGCTTCTGTTAGACTATAAGATGCAGAGTCTTGTCTGATGCGCTTCTGTTAGACTAAAAGATGCAGTCTTGTCTGATGCGCTTTTGTTAGACTATAAGATGCAGAGTCTTGTCTGATGCGCTTCTGTTAGACTATAAGATGCAGAGTCTTGTCTGATGCGCTTCTGTTAGACTAAAAGATGCAGTCTTGTCTGATGCGCTTTTGTTAGACTATAAGATGCAGAGTCTTGTCTGATGCGCTTCTGTTAGACTATAAGATGCAGAGTCTTGTCTGATGCGCTTCTGTTAGACTATAAGATGTAGAGTCTTGTCTGATGCGCTTCTGTTAGACTATAAGATGCAGAGTCTTGTCTGATGCGCTTCTGTTAGACTATAAGATGCAGAGTCTTGTCTAGTGCGCTTCTGTTAGACTATAAGATGCAGAGTCTTGTCTAGTTCACTTCTGTTAGACTATAAGATGCAGAGTCTTGTCTAGTTCACTTCTGTTAGACTATAAGATGCAGAGTCTTGTCTAGTATGCTTCTGTTAGACTATAAGATGCAGAGTCTTGTCTAGTGTGCTTCTGTTAGACTATAAGATGCAGAGTCTTGTCTAGTGTGCTTCTGTTAGACTATAAGATTTAGAGTCTTGTCTACTGTACTTCTGTTAGACTATAAGATACAGAGTCTTGTCTAGTGTGCTTCTGTTAGACTATAAGATGCAGAGTCTTTTCTAGTTCGCTTCTGTTAGACTATAAGATGCAGAGTCTTTTCTAGTTCGCTTTTGTTAGACTATAAGATGCAGAGTCTTGTCTAGTTCACTTCTGTTAGACTATAAGATGCAGAGTCTTGTCTAGTATGCTTCTGTTAGACTATAAGATGCAGAGTCTTGTCTAGTGTGCTTCTGTTAGAGATACAGAGTCTTGTCTAGTGTGCTTCTGTTAGACTATAAGATTGCAGAGTCTTGTCTAGTATGCTTCTGTTAGACTATAAGATGCAGAGTCTTGTCTAGTGTGCTTCTGTTAGACTATAAGATGCAGAGTCTTGTCTAGTTCACTTCTGTTAGACTATAAGATGCAGAGTCTTGTCTAGTATGCTTCTGTTAGACTATAAGATGCAGAGTCTTGTCTAGTGTGCTTCTGTTAGAGATACAGAGTCTTGTCTAGTGTGCTTCTGTTAGACTATAAGATGCAGAGTCTTGTCTAGTGCACTTCTGTTAGACTATAAGATGCAGAGCCTTGTCTAGTGTGCTTCTGTTAGACTATAATATTACAGTCTTGTCTAGTGTGCTTCTGTTAGTCTATAAGATTGCAGAGTCTTGTCTAGTGCACATCTGTTAGACTATAAGATGCAGAGTCTTGTCTAGTGCGCTTCTATTAGACTATAAGATGCAGTCTTGTCTAGTGTGCTTCTGTTAGTCTATTAGATGCAGAGTCTTGTCTAGTGTGCTTCTGTTAGACTATAAGATTTCATAGTCTTGTCTAGTGTGCTTCTGTTAGTCTATAAGATGCAGAGTCTTGTCTAGTGTGCTTCTGTTAGACTATAAGATGCAGAGTCTTGTCTAGTGTACTTCTGTTAGACTATAAGATGCAGAGTCTTGTCTAGTGTACTTCTGTTAGACTATAAGATGCAGAGTCTTGTCTAGTGTGCTTCTGTTAGACTATAAGATGCAGAGTCTTATCTAGTTCACTTCTGTTAGACTATAAGATGCAGAGTCTTGTCTAGTATGCTTCTGTTAGACTAGAAGATTGCCGAGTCTTGTCTAGTGTGCTTCTGTTAGACTATAAGATTGCATAGTCTTGTCTAGTGTGCTTCTGTTAGTCTATAAGATGCAGAGTCTTGTCTAGTGTGCTTCTGTTAGACTATAAGATGCAGAGTCTTGTCTAGTGTGCTTCTGTTAAAGTATAAGATGCAGAGTCTTGTCTAGTGTGCTTCTGTTAGACTATAAGATGCAGAGTCTTGTCTAGTGTACTTCTGTTAGAGATACAGAGTCTTGTCTAGTGTGCTTCTGTTAGACTATAAGATGCAGAGTCTTGTCTAGTGTACTTCTGTTAGAGATACAGAGTCTTGTCTAGTGTGCTTCTGTTAGACTATAAGATGCAGAGTCTTGTCTAGTGTGCTTCTATTAGACTATAAGATGCAGCGTCGTGTCTAGTGTACTTCTGTTAGAGATACAGAGTCTTGTCTAGTGTGCTTCTGTTAGACTATAAGATGCAGAGTCTTGTCTAGTGTACTTCTGTTAGAGATACAGAGTCTTGTCTAGTGTGCTTCTGTTAGACTATAAGATGCAGTCTTGTCTTGTGCACTTCTGTTAGACTATAAAATGCAGCCTTGTCTAGTGTGCTTCTGTTAGTTTATTAGATGCAGAGTTTTGTCTATTGCGTAAAAATAGACAAGACTATATATTATGGGTCTTGAAAAAAGGCCTGAATTCAGGTAGAAATGCATTGGAAATAAACAGCATTTTATGGTAAGCCTCCAATTTAGGAGTTAATATATTTTTTACACCTACTGTATTGCACTATATACGTTTTTTCCCCACAGTGTGCTTCTATTAGACTATTAGATTACAGAGTCTTGTCTGATGCGCTTCTGTTAGTCTATAAGATGCAGAGTTTTGTCTAGTGTGCTTCTGTTAGACTATATGATGCAGAGTCTTGTCAAGTGTGCTTCTTTTAGTCTATTAGATGCAGAGTCTTGTCTAGTACGCTTCTGTTAGTCTATAAGATGCAGAGTTTTGTCTAGTGTGCTTCTGTTAGTCTATTAGATGCAGAGTCTTGTCTAGTGTGCTTCTGTTAGTCTATAAGATGCAGAGTCTTGTCTAGTGTGCTTCTTTTAGTCTATTAGATGCAGAGTCTTGTCTAGTGTGCTTCTGTTAGTCTATAAGATGCAGAGTTTTGTCTAGTGTGCTTCTGTTAGTCTATTAGATGCAGAGTCTTGTCTAGTACGCTTTTGTTAGTCTATAAGATGCAGAGTCTTGTCTAGTGTACTTCTGTTAGACTATAAGATGCAGAGTCTTGTCTAGTGTGCTTCTTTTAGTCTATTAGATGCAGAGTCTTGTCTAGTACGCTTCTGTTAGTCTATAAGATGCAGAGTTTTGTCTAGTGTGCTTCTGTTAGTCTATTAGATGCAGAGTCTTGTCTAGTTCGCTTTTGTTAGTCTATAAGATGCAGAGTCTTGTCTAGTTCACTTCTGTTAGACTATAAGATGCAGAGTCTTGTCTAGTATGCTTCTGTTAGACTATAAGATGCAGAGTCTTGTCTAGTGTGCTTCTGTTAGAGGTACAGAGTCTTGTCTAGTTCACTTCTGTTAGACTATAAGATGCAGAGTCTTGTCTAGTTTTCTTCTGTTAGACTATAAGATGCAGAGCCTTGTCTAGTGTGCTTCTGTTAGACTTTAATATTACAGTCTTGTCTAGTGTGCTTCTGTTAGTCTATAAGATTGCAGAGTCTTGTCTAGTGCACATCTGTTAGACTATAAGATGCAGAGTCTTGTCTAGTGCGCTTCTGTTAGACTATAAGATGCAGTCTTGTCTAGTGTGCTTCTGTTAGTCTATTAGATGCAGAGTCTTGTCTAGTGTGCTTCTGTTAGACTATAAGATTGCATAGTCTTGTCTAGTGTGCTTCTGTTAGTCTATAAGATGCAGAGTCTTGTCTAGTGTGCTTCTGTTAGACTATAAGATGCAGAGTCTTGTCTAGTGTGCTTCTGTTAAAGTATAAGATGCAGAGTCTTGTCTAGTGTGCTTCTGTTAGACTATAAGATGCA
Source organism: Bombina bombina (assembly GCF_027579735.1). Taxonomy (NCBI): domain Eukaryota; kingdom Metazoa; phylum Chordata; class Amphibia; order Anura; family Bombinatoridae; genus Bombina; species Bombina bombina. Next base: position 69,880,242 of record NC_069510.1, read on the forward strand.
GAGTCTTGTCTAGTGTACTTCTGTTAGACTATAAGATGCAGAGTCTTGTCTAGTGTACTTCTGTTAGACTATAAGATGCAGAGTCTTGTCTAGTGTGCTTCTGTTCGACTATAAGATGCAGAGTCTTGTCTAGTGTACTTCTGTTAGACTATAAGATGCAGAGTCTTGTCTAGTATGCTTCTGTTAGACTATAAGATTGCAGAGTCTTGTCTAGTGTGCTTCTGTTAGACTATAAGATTGCATAGTCTTGTCTAGTGTGCTTCTGTTAGTCTATAAGATGCAGAGTCTTGTCTAGTGTGCTTCTGTTAGACTATAAGATGCAGAGTCTTGTCTAGTGTGCTTCTGTTAGAGTATAAGATGCAGAGTCTTGTCTAGTGTGCTTCTGTTAGACTATAAGATGCAGAGTCTTGTCTAGTGTGCTTCTGTTAGACTATAAGATGCAGAGTCTTGTCTAGTATGCTTCTGTTAGACTAGAAGATTGCAGAGTCTTGTCTAGTGTGCTTCTGTTAGACTATAAGATTGCATAGTCTTGTCTAGTGTGCTTCTGTTAGTCTATAAGATGCAGAGTCTTGTCTAGTGTGCTTCTGTTAGACTATAAGATGCAGAGTCTTGTCTAGTGTGCTTCTGTTAGACTATAAGATGCAGAGTCTTGTCTAGTGTGCTTCTGTTAGACTATAAGATGCAGAGTCTTGTCTAGTATGCTTCTGTTAGACTAGAAGATTGCAGAGTCTTGTCTAGTGTGCTTCTGTTAGACTATAAGATTGCATAGTCTTGTCTAGTGTGCTTCTGTTAGTCTATAAGATGCAGAGTCTTGTCTAGTGTGCTTCTGTTAGACTATAAGATGCAGAGTCTTGTCTAGTGTACTTCTGTTAGACTATAAGATGCAGAGTCTTGTCTAGTGTGCTTCTTTTAGTCTATTAGATGCAGAGTCTTGTCTAGTGTGCTTCTGTTAGTCTATAAGATGCAGAGTTTTGTCTAGTGTGCTTCTGTTAGTCTATTAGATGCAGAGTCTTGTCTAGTACGCTTTTGTTAGTCTATAAGATGCAGAGTCTTGTCTAGTTCACTTCTGTTAGACTATAAGATGCAGAGTCTTGTCTAGTATGCTTCTGTTAGACTATAAGATGCAGAGTCTTGTCTAGTGTGCTTCTGTTAGAGGTACAGAGTCTTGTCTAGTTCACTTCTGTTAGACTATAAGATGCAGAGTCTTGTCTAGTGCACTTCTGTTAGACTATAAGATGCAGAGCCTTGTCTAGTGTGCTTCTGTTAGACTTTAATATTACAGTCTTGTCTAGTGTGCTTCTGTTAGTCTATAAGATTGCAGAGTCTTGTCTAGTGCACATCTGTTAGACTATAAGATGCAGAGTCTTGTCTAGTGCGCTTCTATTAGACTATAAGATGCAGTCTTGTCTAGTGTGCTTCTGTTAGTCTATTAGATGCAGAGTCTTGTCTAGTGTGCTTCTGTTAGACTATAAGATTGCATAGTCTTGTCTAGTGTGCTTCTGTTAGTCTATAAGATGCAGAGTCTTGTCTAGTGTGCTTCTGTTAGACTATAAGATGCAGAGTCTTGTCTAGTGTGCTTCTGTTAAAGTATAAGATGCAGAGTCTTGTCTAGTGTGCTTCTGTTAGACTATAAGATGCAGAGTCTTGTCTAGTGTACTTCTGTTAGACTATAAGATGCAGAGTCTTGTCTAGTGTACTTCTGTTAGACTATAAGATGCAGAGTCTTGTCTAGTGTGCTTCTGTTCGACTATAAGATGCAGAGTCTTGTCTAGTGTACTTCTGTTAGACTATAAGATGCAGAGTCTTGTCTAGTATGCTTCTGTTAGACTAGAAGATTGCAGAGTCTTGTCTAGTGTGCTTCTGTTAGACTATAAGATTGCATAGTCTTGTCTAGTGTGCTTCTGTTAGTCTATAAGATGCAGAGTCTTGTCTAGTGTGCTTCTGTTAGACTATAAGATGCAGAGTCTTGTCTAGTGTGCTTCTGTTAAAGTATAAGATGCAGAGTCTTGTCTAGTGTACTTCTGTTAGACTATAAGATGCAGAGTCTTGTCTAGTGTGCTTCTGTTAGACTATAAGATGCAGAGTCTTGTCTAGTATGCTTCTGTTAGACTAGAAGATTGCAGAGTCTTGTCTAGTGTGCTTCTGTTAGACTATAAGATTGCATAGTCTTGTCTAGTGTGCTTCTGTTAGTCTATAAGATGCAGAGTCTTGTCTAGTGTGCTTCTGTTAGACTATAAGATGCAGAGTCTTGTCTAGTGTGCTTCTGTTAGACTATAAGATGCAGAGTCTTGTCTAGTGTACTTCTGTTAGAGATACAGAGTCTTGTCTAGTGTGCTTCTGTTAGACTATAAGATGCAGAGTCTTGTCTAGTGTACTTCTGTTAGAGATCCAGAGTCTTGTCTAGTGTGCTTCTGTTAGACTATAAGATGCAGAGTCTTGTCTAGTGTGCTTCTATTAGACTATAAGATGCAGCGTCGTGTCTAGTGTACTTCTGTTAGAGATACAGAGTCTTGTCTAGTGTGCTTCTGTTAGACTATAAGATGCAGAGTCTTGTCTAGTGTACTTCTGTTAGAGATACAGAGTCTTGTCTAGTGTGCTTCTGTTAGACTATAAGATGCAGTCTTGTCTTGTGCACTTCTGTTAGACTATAAAATGCAGCCTTGTCTAGTGTGCTTCTGTTAGTCTATTAGATGCAGAGTTTTGTCTATTGCGTAAAAATAGACAAGACTATATATTATGGGTCTTGAAAAAAGGCCTGAATTCAGGTAGAAATGCATTGGAAATAAACAGCATTTTATGGTAAGCCTCCAATTTAGGAGTTAATATATTTTTTACACCTACTGTATTGCACTATATACGTTTTTTCCCCACAGTGTGCTTCTATTAGACTATTAGATTACAGAGTCTTGTCTGATGCGCTTCTGTTAGTCTATAAGATGCAGAGTTTTGTCTAGTGTGCTTCTGTTAGACTATACGATGCAGAGTCTTGTCAAGTGTGCTTCTTTTAGTCTATTAGATGCAGAGTCTTGTCTAGTACGCTTCTGTTAGTCTATAAGATGCAGAGTTTTGTCTAGTGTGCTTCTTTTAGTCTATTAGATGCAGAGTCTTGTCTAGTGTGCTTCTGTTAGTCTATAAGATGCAGAGTCTTGTCTAGTGTGCTTCTTTTAGTCTATTAGATGCAGAGTCTTGTCTAGTGTGCTTCTGTTAGTCTATAAGATGCAGAGTCTTGTCTAGTGTGCTTCTGTTAGATTATAAGATGCAGAGTCTTGTCTAGTACGCTTTTGTTAGTCTATAAGATGCAGAGTCTTGTCTAGTGTACTTCTGTTAGACTATAAGATGCAGAGTCTTGTCTAGTGTACTTCTGTTAGACTATAAGATTGCAGAGTCTTGTCTACTGTACTTCTGTTAGACTATAAGATACAGAGTCTTGTCTAGTGTGCTTCTGTTAGTCTATAAGATGCAGTAATGTCTAGTGTGCTTCTATTAGTCTATAAGATGCAGAGTCTTGTCTAGTGTGCTTCTGTTAGACTATAAGATGCAGAGTCTTGTCTAGTGTACTTCTGTTAGACTATAAGATTGCAGAGTCTTGTCTAGTGTACTTCTGTTAGACTATAAGATTCAGAGTCTTGTCTAGTGTGCTTCTGTTAGACTATAAGATGCAGAGTTTTGTCTAGTGTGCTTCTGTTAGACTATAAGATGCAGTCTTGTCTAGTGTGCTTCTGTTAGAATATTAGATGCAAAGTCTTGTCTAGTGCGCTTCTGTTAGAGTCTCTATAAGATACAGAGTCTTGTCTAGTGTGCTTCTGTTAGTCTATAAGATGCAGTCTTGTCTAGTGCGCTTCTGTTAGACTATAAGATGCAGTCTTGTCTAGTGTGCTTCTGTTAGTCTATGAGATGCAGAGTCTTGTCTAGTGTGCTTCTGTTAGACTATAAGATTGCATAGGCTTGTCTAGTGTACTTCCGTTAGACTATAAGATTGCAGAGTTGTGTTTAGTGTGCTTGTTAGACTATAAGATGCAGAGTCTTGTCTAGTGCGCTTCTGTTAGTCTATTAGATGCAGAGTATTGTCTAGTGTGCTTCTGTTAGACCAGTGATTTTTAACCTTTTTTTTGCCGTGGCACACTTTTTTACATTAAAAAATCCTGTGGGACACCACCATCCCAATATTTTTAAAAAATCACACATTGTAGCCTAATACAGCATATATATATACATACACACAAACACACACATACTGTATGTATTGTGCTGTTATGCCATGCCTCCTACAAACTACCCCTGCACTGGGAGTAAAAAACAAGCAAAGTTTAAAAAATATGTCACACTGTTGTCAGTCTGCCGTGGCACACCTGAGAATCTCTCACGGCACACTAGTGTGCCACGGCACACTGGTTGAAAAACACTGTGTTAGACTATAAGATGCAGAGTCTTGTCTAGTGTGCTTCTGCTGCGTCTTGTCTAGTACGCTTCTGTTAGACTATAAGATGCAGTAATGTCTAGTGTGCTTCTATTAGTCTATAAGATGCAGAGTCTTGTCTAGTGCACTTCTGTTAGACTATAAGATGCAGAGTCTTGTCTAGTGTGCTTCTGTTAGAGATACAGAGTCTTGTCTAGTGTGCTTCTGTTAGACTATAAGATGCAGAGTCTTGTCTAGTGTGCTTCTGTTAGAGATACAGAGTCTTGTCTAGTGTGCTTCTGTTAGACTATAAGATGCAGAGTCTTGACTAGTGTACTTCTATTAGACTTTAAGATTGCAGAGTCTTGTCTAGTGTGCTTCTGTTAGACTATAAGATGCAGAGTCTTGACTAGTGTACTTCTATTAGACTTTAAGATTGCTGAGTCTTGTCTAGTATACTTCTGTTAGACTATTAGATGCAGAGTCTTGTCTAGTGTGCTTCTGTTAGATTATAAGATGCAGAGTTTTGTCGAATGCACTTCTGTTAGACTATAAAATGCAGTCTTGTCTAGTGTGCTTCTGTTAGACTATAAGATACAGAGTCTTGTCTAGTGTGCTTCTGTTAGACTATAAGATACAAAGTCTTATCTAGTGTGCTTCTATTAGACTATAAGATGCAGCGTCGTGTCTAGTGTGCTTCTGTTAGACTATAGGATTAATGTCATGTCTGGTGTGCTTCTGTTAGTATATAAGATGCAGTCTTGTCTAGTGTGCTTCTGTTAGTATATAAGATGCAGTCTTGTCTAGTGCGCTTCTGTTAGACTATAAGATGCAGTCTTGTCTAGTGTGCTTCTGTTAGTCTATTAGATGCAGAGTCTTGTCTAGTGTGCTTCTATTAGACTATAAAATTGCATAGGCTTGTCTAGTGTGCTTCCGTTAGACTATAAGATGCAGAGTCTTGTCTAGTGCGCTTCTGTTAGCCTATTAAATGCAGAGTCTTGTCTAATGTGCTTCCGTTAGAGATACAGAGTCTTGTCTAGTGTGCTTCTGTTAGACTATAAGATGCAGTCTTGTCTAGTGTGCTTCTGTTAGACTAGAAGATGCAGAGTCTTATCTAGTGTGCTTCTGTTAGACTATAAGATGCAGAGTCTTGTCTAGTGCACTTCTGTTAGACTATAAGATGCAGTCTTGTCTAGTGTGCTTCTGTTAGTCTATTAGATGCAGAGTCTTGTCTAGTGTGCTTCTGTAAGTCTATAAGATGCAGAGTCTTGTCTAGTGCGCTTCTGTTAGACTATAATATGCAGTCTTGTCTAGTTTGCTTCTGTTAGACTATAAGATGCAGAGTCTTGTCTAGTTCACTTCTGTTAGACTATAAGATGCAGAGCCTTGTCTAGTGTGCTTCTGTTAGACTATAATATTACAGTCTTGTCTAGTGTGCTTCTGTTAGTCTATAAGATTGCAGAGTCTTGTCTAGTGCACATCTGTTAGACTATAAGATGCAGAGTCTTGTCTAGTTCACTTCTGTTAGACTATAAGATGCAGAGTCTTGTCTAGTATGCTTCTGTTAGACTATAAGATGCAGAGTCTTGTCTAGTGTGCTTCTGTTAGAGATACAGAGTCTTGTCTAGTGTGCTTCTGTTAGACTATAAGATGCAGAGTCTTGTCTAGTATGCTTCTGTTAGACTATAAGATGCAGAGTCTTGTCTAGTGTGCTTCTGTTAGAGATACAGAGTCTTGTCTAGTGTGCTTCTGTTAGACTATAAGATGCAGAGTCTTGTCTAGTATGCTTCTGTTAGACTATAAGATGCAGAGTCTTGTCTAGTGTGCTTCTGTTAGAGATACAGAGTCTTGTCTAGTGTGCTTCTGTTAGACTATAAGATGCAGAGTCTTGTCTAGTTCACTTCTGTTAGACTATAAGATGCAGAGTCTTGTCTAGTGTGCTTCTGTTAGACTATAATATTACAGTCTTGTCTAGTGTGCTTCTGTTAGTCTATAAGATTGCAGAGTCTTGTCTAGTGTGCTTCTGTTAGACTATAAGATGCAGAGTCTTGTCTAGTGTGCTTCTGTTAGAGATACAGAGTCTTGTCTAGTGTGCTTCTGTTAGACTATAAGATGCAGAGTCTTGTCTAGTGTGCTTCTGTTAGAGATACAGAGTCTTGTCTAGTGTGCTTCTGTTAGACTATAAGATGCAGAGTCTTGTCTAGTGTGCTTCTGTTAGACTATAAGATGCAGAGCCTTGTCTAGTGTGCTTCTGTTAGACTATAATATTACAGTCTTGTCTAGTGTGCTTCTGTTAGTCTATAAGATTGCAGAGTCTTGTCTAGTGCACATCTGTTAGACTATAAGATGCAGAGTCTTGTCTAGTGCGCTTCTATTAGACTATAAGATGCAGTCTTGTCTAGTGTGCTTCTGTTAGTCTATTAGATGCAGAGTCTTGTCTAGTGTGCTTCTGTTAGACTATAAGATTGCAAAGTCTTGTCTAGTGTGCTTCTGTTAGTCTATAAGATGCAGAGTCTTGTCTAGTGTGCTTCTGTTAGACTATAAGATGCAGAGTCTTGTCTAGTGTGCTTCTGTTAAAGTATAAGATGCAGAGTCTTGTCTAGTGTGCTTCTGTTAGACTATAAGATGCAGAGTCTTGTCTAGTGTACTTCTGTTAGACTATAAGATGCAGAGTCTTGTCTAGTGTGCTTCTGTTAGACTATAAGATGCAGAGTCTTGTCTAGTGTACTTCTGTTAGACTATAAGATGCAGAGTCTTGTCTAGTGTGCTTCTGTTAGACTATAAGATGCAGTCTTGTCTAGTGCGCTTCTGTTAGACTATAAGATGCAGAGTCTTGTCTAGTGTGCTTCTGTTAGACTATAAGATGCAGAGTCTTGTCTAGTGTACTTCTGTTAGAGATACAGAGTCTTGTCTAGTGTGCTTCTGTTAGACTATAAGATGCAGTCTTGTCTTGTGCACTTCTGTTAGTTTATTAGATGCAGAGTTTTGTCTATTGAGTAAAAATAGACAAGACTATATATTATGGGTCTTGAAAAAAGGCCTGAATTCAGGTAGAAATGCATTGGAAATAAACAGCATTTTATGGTAAGCCTCCAATTTAGGAGTTAATATATTTTTTACACCTACTGTATTGCACTATATACGTTTTTTCCCCACAGTGTGCTTCTATTAGACTATTAGATTACAGAGTCTTGTCTGATGCGCTTCTGTTAGTCTATAAGATGCAGAGTTTTGTCTAGTGTGCTTCTGTTAGACTATACGATGCAGAGTCTTGTCTAGTGTGCTTCTTTTAGTCTATTAGATGCAGAGTCTTGTCTAGTACGCTTCTGTTAGTCTATAAGATGCAGAGTTTTGTCTAGTGTGCTTCTGTTAGTCTATAAGATGCAGAGTCTTGTCTAGTGTGCTTCTTTTAGTCTATTAGATGCAGAGTCTTGTCTAGTGTGCTTTTGTTAGTCTATAAGATGCAGAGTCTTGTCTAGTGTACTTCTGTTAGACTATAAGATGCAGAGTCTTGTCTAGTGTACTTCTGTTAGACTATAAGATTGCAGAGTCTTGTCTAGTGTACTTCTGTTAGACTATAAGATACAGAGTCTTGTCTAGTGTACTTCTGTTAGACTATAAGATGCAGAGTCTTGTCTAGTGCGCTTCTGTTAGACTATAAGATACAGAGTCTTGTCTAGTGTGCTTCTGTTAGTCTATAAGATGCAGTCTTGTCTAGTGTGCTTCTGTTAGTCTATAAGATGCAGAGTCTTGTCTAGTGTGCTTCTGTTAGACTATAAGATGCAGAGTCTTGTCTAGTGTACTTCTGTTAGACTATAAGATTGCAGAGTCTTGTCTACTGTACTTCTGTTAGACTATAAGATTCAGAGTCTTGTCTAGTGTGCTTCTGTTAGACTATAAGATGCAGAGTTTTGTCTAATGCACTTCTGTTAGACTATAAAATGCAGTCTTGTCTAGTGTGCTTCTGTTAGAATATTAGATGCAAAGTCTTGTCTAGTGCGCTTCTGTTAGAGTCTCTATAAGATACAGAGTCTTGTCTAGTGTGCTTCTGTTAGTCTATAAGATGCAGTCTTGTCTAGTGCGCTTCTGTTAGACTATAAGATGCAGTCTTGTCTAGTGTGCTTCTGTTAGTCTATGAGATGCAGAGTCTTGTCTAGTGTGCTTCTGTTAGACTATAAGATGCAGAGTCTTGTCTAGTTCGCTTCTGTTAGACTATAAGATGCAGTCTTGTCTAGTGTGCTTCTGTTAGTCTATGAGATGCAGAGTCTTGTCTAGTGTGCTTCTGTTAGACCAGTGATTTTTAACCTTTTTTTTTCCGTGGCACACTTTTTTACATTAAAAAATCCTGTGGCACACCACCATCCCAAAATTTAAAAAAAAATCACACATTGTAGCCTAATACAGCATATATATATACACATACACACAAACACACACGTACTGTATGTATTGTGCTGTTATACCATGCCTCCTACAAACTACCCCTGCACTGGGAGTAAAAAACAAGCAAAGTTTAAAAAATGTTGCACTGTTCTCAGTCTGCCGTGGCACACCTGAGGATCTCTCATGGCACACTAGTGTGCCACGGCACACTGGTTGAAAAACACTGTGTTAGACTATAAGATTGCATAGGCTTGTCTAGTGTACTTCCGTTAGACTATAAGATTGCAGAGTTGTGTTTAGTGTGCTTGTTAGACTATAAGATGCAGAGTCTTGTCTAGTGCGCTTCTGTTAGTCTATTAGATGCAGAGTATTGTCTAGTGTGCTTCTGTTAGACCAGTGATTTTTAACCTTTTTTTTGCCGTGGCACACTTTTTTACATTAAAAAATCCTGTGGGACACCACCATCCCAATATTTTAAAAAAATCACACATTGTAGCCTAATACAGCATATATATATACACATACACACAAACACACACATACTGTATGTATTGTGCTGTTATGCCATGCCTCCTACAAACTACCCCTGCACTGGGAGTAAAAAACAAGCAAAGTTTAAAAAATATGTCACACTGTTGTCAGTCTGCCGTGGCACACCTGAGAATCTCTCACGGCACACTAGTGTGCCACGGCACACTGGTTGAAAAACACTGTGTTAGACTATAAGATGCAGAGTCTTGTCTAGTGTGCTTCTGCTGCGTTTTGTCTAGTACGCTTCTGTTAGACTATAAGATGCAGTAATGTCTAGTGTGCTTCTATTAGTCTATAAGATGCAGAGTCTTGTCTAGTGCACTTCTGTTAGACTATAAGATGCAGTCTTGTCTAGGGTGCTTCTGTTAGACTATAAGATGCAGAGTCTTGTCTAGTGTGCTTCTGTTAGACTATAAGATGCAGAGTCTTGTCTAGTGTGCTTCTGTTAGAGATACAGAGTCTTGTCTAGTGTGCTTCTGTTAGACTATAAGATGCAGAGTCTTGTCTAGTATGCTTCTGTTAGACTATAAGATGCAGAGTCTTGTCTAGTGTGCTTCTGTTAGAGATACAGAGTCTTGTCTAGTGTGCTTCTGTTAGACTATAAGATGCAGAGTCTTGTCTACTTCACTTCTGTTAGACTATAAGATGCAGAGTCTTGTCTAGTGTGCTTCTGTTAGACTATAATATTACAGTCTTGTCTAGTGTGCTTCTGTTAGTCTATAAGATTGCAGAGTCTTGTCTAGTGTGCTTCTGTTAGACTATAAGATGCAGAGTCTTGTCTAGTGTGCTTCTGTTAGAGATACAGAGTCTTGTCTAGTGTGCTTCTGTTAGACTATAAGATGCAGAGTCTTGTCTAGTGCACTTCTGTTAGACTATAAGATGCAGAGCCTTGTCTAGTGTGCTTCTGTTAGACTATAATATTACAGTCTTGTCTAGTGTGCTTCTGTTAGTCTATAAGATTGCAGAGTCTTGTCTAGTGCACATCTGTTAGACTATAAGATGCAGTCTTGTCTAGTGTGCTTCTGTTAGTCTATTAGATGCAGAGTCTTGTCTAGTGTGCTTCTGTTAGACTATAAGATTGCAAAGTCTTGTCTAGTGTGCTTCTGTTAGTCTATAAGATGCAGAGTCTTGTCTAGTGTGCTTCTGTTAGACTATAAGATGCAGAGTCTTGTCTAGTGTGCTTCTGTTAAAGTATAAGATGCAGAGTCTTGTCTAGTGTGCTTCTGTTAGACTATAAGATGCAGAGTCTTGTCTAGTGTACTTCTGTTAGACTATAAGATGCAGAGTCTTGTCTAGTGTGCTTCTGTTAGACTATAAGATGCAGAGTCTTGTCTAGTGTGCTTCTGTTAGACTATAAGATGCAGAGTCTTGTCTAGTGTACTTCTGTTAGACTATAAGATGCAGAGTCTTGTCTAGTGTGCTTCTGTTAGACTATAAGATGCAGAGTCTTGTCTAGTGTGCTTCTGTTAGACTATAAGATGCAGAGTCTTGTCTAGTGTACTTCTGTTAGAGATACAGAGTCTTGTCTAGTGTGCTTCTGTTAGACTATAAGATGCAGTCTTGTCTTGTGCACTTCTGTTAGTTTATTAGATGCAGAGTTTTGTCTATTGCGTAAAAATAGACAAGACTATATATTATGGGTCTTGAAAAAAGGCCTGAATTCAGGTAGAAATGCATTGGAAATAAACAGCATTTTATGGTAAGCCTCCAATTTAGGAGTTAATATATTTTTTACACCTACTGTAGTGCACTATATACGTTTTTTCCCCACAGTGTGCTTCTATTAGACTATTAGATTACAGAGTCTTGTCTGATGCGCTTCTGTTAGTCTATAAGATGCAGAGTTTTGTCTAGTGTGCTTCTGTTAGACTATACGATGCAGAGTCTTGTCTAGTGTGCTTCTTTTAGTCTATTAGATGCAGAGTCTTGTCTAGTACGCTTCTGTTAGTCTATAAGATGCAGAGTTTTGTCTAGTGTGCTTCTGTTAGTCTATAAGATGCAGAGTCTTGTCTAGTGTGCTTCTTTTAGTCTATTAGATGCAGAGTCTTGTCTAGTGTGCTTTTGTTAGTCTATAAGATGCAGAGTCTTGTCTAGTGTACTTCTGTTAGACTATAAGATGCAGAGTCTTGTCTAGTGTACTTCTGTTAGACTATAAGATGCAGAGTCTTGTCTAGTGTGCTTCTGTTAGACTATAAGATGCAGTCTTGTCTAGTGCGCTTCTGTTAGACTATAAGATGCAGAGTCTTGTCTAGTGCGCTTCTGTTAGACTATAAGATACAGAGTCTTGTCTAGTGTGCTTCTGTTAGACTATAAGATGCAGAGTCTTGTCTAGTGTACTTCTGTTAGACTATAAGATTGCAGAGTCTTGTCTACTGTACTTCTGTTAGACTATAAGATACAGAGTCTTGTCTAGTGTACTTCTGTTAGACTATAAGATGCAGAGTCTTGTCTAGTGCGCTTCTGTTAGACTATAAGATACAGAGTCTTGTCTAGTGTGCTTCTGTTAGTCTATAAGATGCAGTAATGTCTAGTGTGCTTCTATTAGTCTATAAGATGCAGAGTCTTGTCTAATGTGCTTCTGTTAGACTATAAGATGCAGAGTCTTGTCTAGTGTACTTCTGTTAGACTATAAGATTGCAGAGTCTTGTCTACTGTACTTCTGTTAGACTATAAGATACAGAGTCTTGTCTAGTGTACTTCTGTTAGACTATAAGATGCAGAGTCTTGTCTAGTGCGCTTCTGTTAGACTATAAGATACAGAGTCTTGTCTAGTGTGCTTCTGTTAGTCTATAAGATGCAGTAATGTCTAGTGTGCTTCTATTAGTCTATAAGATGCAGAGTCTTGTCTAGTGTGCTTCTGTTAGACTATAAGATGCAGAGTCTTGTCTAGTGTACTTCTGTTAGACTATAAGATTGCAGAGTCTTGTCTAGTGTACTTCTGTTAGACTATAAGATTCAGAGTCTTGTCTAGTGTGCTTCTGTTAGACTATAAGATGCAGAGTTTTGTCTAATGCACTTCTGTTAGACTTTAAAATGCAGTCTTGTCTAGTGTGCTTCTGTTAGAATATTAGATGCAAAGTCTTGTCTAGTGCGCTTCTGTTAGAGTCTCTATAAGATACAGAGTCTTGTCTAGTGTGCTTCTGTTAGTCTATAAGATGCAGTCTTGTCTAGTGCGCTTCTGTTAGACTATAAGATGCAGTCTTGTCTAGTGTGCTTCTGTTAGTCTATGAGATGCAGAGTCTTGTCTAGTGTGCTTCTGTTAGACTATAAGATTGCATAGGCTTGTCTAGTGTACTTCCGTTAGACTATAAGATTGCAGAGTTGTGTTTAGTGTGCTTGTTAGACTATAAGATGCAGAGTCTTGTCTAGTGCGCTTCTGTTAGTCTATTAGATGCAGAGTATTGTCTAGTGTGCTTCTGTTAGACCAGTGATTTTTAACCTTTTTTTTGCCGTGGCACACTTTTTTACATTAAAAAATCCTGTGGGACACCACCATCCCAATATTTTAAAAAAATCACACATTGTAGCCTAATACAGCATATATATATATACACATACACACAAACACACACATACTGTATGTATTGTGCTGTTATGCCATGCCTCCTACAAACTACCCCTGCACTGGGAGTAAAAAACAAGCAAAGTTTAAAAAATATGTCACACTGTTGTCAGTCTGCCGTGGCACACCTGAGAATCTCTCACGGCACACTAGTGTGCCATGGCACACTGGTTGAAAAACACTGTGTTAGACTATAAGATGCAGAGTCTTGTCTAGTGTGCTTCTGCTGCGTCTTGTCTAGTACGCTTCTGTTAGACTATAAGATGCAGAGTCTTGTCTAGTGTACTTCTGTTAGACTATAAGATACAGAGTCTTGTCTAGTGTGCTTCTGTTAGTCTATAAGATGCAGTAATGTCTAGTTTGCTTCTATTAGTCTATAAGATCCAGAGTCTTGTCTAGTGTGCTTCTGTTAGACTATAAGATGCAGAGTCTTGTCTAGTGTACTTCTGTTAGTCTATAAGATACAGAGTCTCGTCTAGTGTGCTTCTGTTAGTCTATAAGATGCAGTAATGTCTAGTGTGCTTCTATTAGTCTATAAGATGCAGAGTCTTGTCTAGTGGGCTTCTGTTAGACTATAAGATGCAGAGTCTTGTCTAGTGTACTTCTGTTAGACTATAAGATGCAGAGTTTTGTCGAATGCACTTCTGTTAGACTATAAAATGCAGTCTTGTCTAGTGTGCTTCTGTTAGAATATTAGATGCACAGTCTTATCTAGTGTGCTTCTGTTAGACTATAAGATACAAAGTCTTATCTAGTGTGCTTCTATTAGACTATAAGATGCAGCGTCGTGTCTAGTGTGCTTCTGTTAGACTATAGGATTACAGTCATGTCTGGTGTGCTTCTGTTAGTATATAAGATGCAGTCTTGTCTAGTGCGCTTCTGCTAGACTATAAGATGCAGTCTTGTCTAGTGTGCTTCTGTTAGTCTATTAGATGCAGAGTCTTGTCTAGTGTGCTTCTGTTAGACTATAAGATGCAGAGTCTTGTTTAGTGTGCTTCTGTTAGACTATAAGATGCAGAGTCTTGTCTAGTGTGCTTCTGTTAGTCTATTAGATGCAGAGTCTTGTCTAGTGTGCTTCTGTTAGACTATAAGATTGCATAGGCTTGTCTAGTGTTCTTCCGTTAGACTATTAGATGCAGAGTCTTGTCTAGTGTGCTTCTGTTAGACTATAAGATGCAGAGTCTTGTTTAGTGTGCTTCTGTTAGACTATAAGATGCAGAGTCTTGTCTAGTGCGCTTCTGTTAGTCTATTAAATGCAGAGACTTGTCTAATGTGCTTCTGTTAGAGATACAGAGTCTTGTCTAGTTCACTTCTGTTAGACTATAAGATGCAGAGTCTTGTCTAGTATGCTTCTGTTAGACTATAAGATGCAGAGTCTTGTCTAGTGTGCTTCTGTTAGAGATACAGAGTCTTGTCTAGTGTGCTTCTGTTAGACTATAAGATGCAGAGTCTTGTCTAGTGCACTTCTGTTAGACTATAAGATGCAGAGCCTTGTCTAGTGTGCTTCTGTTAGACTATAATATTACAGTCTTGTCTAGTGTGCTTCTGTTAGTCTATAAGATTGCAGAGTCTTGTCTAGTGCACATCTGTTAGACTATAAGATGCAGAGTCTTGTCTAGTGCGCTTCTATTAGACTATAAGATGCAGTCTTGTCTAGTGTGCTTCTGTTAGTCTATTAGATGCAGAGTCTTGTCTAGTGTGCTTCTGTTAGACTATAAGATTGCATAGTCTTGTCTAGTGTGCTTCTGTTAGTCTATAAGATGCAGAATCTTGTCTAGTGTGCTTCTGTTAGACTATAAGATGCAGAGTCTTGTCTAGTGTGCTTCTGTTAAAGTATAAGATGCAGAGTCTTGTCTAGTGTGCTTCTGTTAGACTATAAGATGCAGAGTCTTGTCTAGTGTACTTCTGTTAGACTATAAGATGCAGAGTCTTGTCTAGTGTACTTCTGTTAGACTATAAGATGCAGAGTCTTGTCTAGTGTGCTTCTGTTAGACTATAAGATGCAGAGTCTTATCTAGTTCACTTCTGTTAGACTATAAGATGCAGAGTCTTGTCTAGTATGCTTCTGTTAGACTATAAGATGCAGAGTCTTGTCTAGTGTGCTTCTGTTAGAGGTACAGAGTCTTGTCTAGTTCACTTCTGTTAGACTATAAGATGCAGAGTCTTGTCTAGTGCACTTCTGTTAGACTATAAGATGCAGAGCCTTGTCTAGTTCACTTCTGTTAGACTATAAGATGCAGAGTCTTGTCTAGTATGCTTCTGTTAGACTATAAGATGCAGAGTCTTGTCTAGTGTGCTTCTGTTAGAGGTACAGAGTCTTGTCTAGTTCACTTCTGTTAGACTATAAGATGCAGAGTCTTGTCTAGTATGCTTCTGTTAGACTATAAGATGCAGAGTCTTGTCTAGTGTGCTTCTGTTAGTCTATTAGATGCAGAGTCTTGTCTAGTACGCTTTTGTTAGTCTATAAGATGCAGAGTCTTGTCTAGTTCACTTCTGTTAGACTATAAGATGCAGAGTCTTGTCTAGTATGCTTCTGTTAGACTATAAGATGCAGAGTCTTGTCTAGTGTGCTTCTGTTAGAGGTACAGAGTCTTGTCTAGTTCACTTCTGTTAGACTATAAGATGCAGAGTCTTGTCTAGTGCACTTCTGTTAGACTATAAGATGCAGAGCCTTGTCTAGTGTGCTTCTGTTAGACTTTAATATTACAGTCTTGTCTAGTGTGCTTCTGTTAGTCTATAAGATTGCAGAGTCTTGTCTAGTGCACATCTGTTAGACTATAAGATGCAGAGTCTTGTCTAGTGCGCTTCTATTAGACTATAAGATGCAGTCTTGTCTAGTGTGCTTCTGTTAGTCTATTAGATGCAGAGTCTTGTCTAGTGTGCTTCTGTTAGACTATAAGATTGCATAGTCTTGTCTAGTGTGCTTCTGTTAGACTATAAGATGCAGAGTCTTGTCTAGTGTGCTTCTGTTAGACTATAAGATGCAGAGTCTTGTCTAGTGTGCTTCTGTTAAAGTATAAGATGCAGAGTCTTGTCTAGTGTGCTTCTGTTAGACTATAAGATGCAGAGTCTTGTCTAGTGTACTTCTGTTAGACTATAAGATGCAGAGTCTTGTCTAGTGTACTTCTGTTAGACTATAAGATGCAGAGTCTTGTCTAGTGTGCTTCTGTTCGACTATAAGATGCAGAGTCTTGTCTAGTGTACTTCTGTTAGACTATAAGATGCAGAGTCTTGTCTAGTATGCTTCTGTTAGACTAGAAGATTGCAGAGTCTTGTCTAGTGTGCTTCTGTTAGACTATAAGATTGCATAGTCTTGTCTAGTGTGCTTCTGTTAGTCTATAAGATGCAGAGTCTTGTCTAGTGTGCTTCTGTTAGACTATAAGATGCAGAGTCTTGTCTAGTGTGCTTCTGTTAAAGTATAAGATGCAGAGTCTTGTCTAGTGTGCTTCTGTTAGACTATAAGATGCAGAGTCTTGTCTAGTGTGCTTCTGTTAGACTATAAGATGCAGAGTCTTGTCTAGTATGCTTCTGTTAGACTAGAAGATTGCAGAGTCTTGTCTAGTGTGCTTCTGTTAGACTATGAGATTGCATAGTCTTGTCTAGTGTGCTTCTGTTAGTCTATAAGATGCAGAGTCTTGTCTAGTGTGCTTCTGTTAGACTATAAGATGCAGAGTCTTGTCTAGTGTGCTTCTGTTAGACTATAAGATGCAGAGTCTTGTCTAGTGTACTTCTGTTAGAGATACAGAGTCTTGTCTAGTGTGCTTCTGTTAGACTATAAGATGCAGAGTCTTGTCTAGTGTACTTCTGTTAGAGATACAGAGTCTTGTCTAGTGTGCTTCTGTTAGACTATAAGATGCAGAGTCTTGTCTAGTGTGCTTCTATTAGACTATAAGATGCAGCGTCGTGTCTAGTGTACTTCTGTTAGAGATACAGAGTCTTGTCTAGTGTGCTTCTGTTAGACTATAAGATGCAGAGTCTTGTCTAGTGTACTTCTGTTAGAGATACAGAGTCTTGTCTAGTGTGCTTCTGTTAGACTATAAGATGCAGTCTTGTCTTGTGCACTTCTGTTAGACTATAAAATGCAGCCTTGTCTAGTGTGCTTCTGTTAGTCTATTAGATGCAGAGTTTTGTCTATTGCGTAAAAATAGACAAGACTATATATTATGGGTCTTGAAAAAAGGCCTGAATTCAGGTAGAAATGCATTGGAAATAAACAGCATTTTATGGTAAGCCTCCAATTTAGGAGTTAATATATTTTTTACACCTACTGTATTGCACTATATACGTTTTTTCCCCACAGTGTGCTTCTATTAGACTATTAGATTACAGAGTCTTGTCTGATGCGCTTCTGTTAGTCTATAAGATGCAGAGTTTTGTCTAGTGTGCTTCTGTTAGACTATACGATGCAGAGTCTTGTCAAGTGTGCTTCTTTTAGTCTATTAGATGCAGAGTCTTGTCTAGTACGCTTCTGTTAGTCTATAAGATGCAGAGTTTTGTCTAGTGTGCTTCTTTTAGTCTATTAGATGCAGAGTCTTGTCTAGTGTGCTTCTGTTAGTCTATAAGATGCAGAGTCTTGTCTAGTGTGCTTCTTTTAGTCTATTAGATGCAGAGTCTTGTCTAGTGTGCTTCTGTTAGTCTATAAGATGCAGAGTCTTGTCTAGTGTGCTTCTGTTAGAGTATAAGATGCAGAGTCTTGTCTAGTACGCTTTTGTTAGTCTATAAGATGCAGAGTCTTGTCTAGTGTACTTCTGTTAGACTATAAGATGCAGAGTCTTGTCTAGTGTACTTCTGTTAGACTATAAGATTGCAGAGTCTTGTCTACTGTACTTCTGTTAGACTATAAGATACAGAGTCTTGTCTAGTGTGCTTCTGTTAGTCTATAAGATGCAGTAATGTCTAGTGTGCTTCTATTAGTCTATAAGATGCAGAGTCTTGTCTAGTGTGCTTCTGTTAGACTATAAGATGCAGAGTCTTGTCTAGTGTACTTCTGTTAGACTATAAGATTGCAGAGTCTTGTCTAGTGTTCTTCTGTTAGACTATAAGATTCAGAGTCTTGTCTAGTGTGCTTCTGTTAGACTATAAGATGCAGAGTTTTGTCTAGTGTGCTTCTGTTAGACTATAAGATGCAGTCTTGTCTAGTGTGCTTCTGTTAGAATATTAGATGCAAAGTCTTGTCTAGTGCGCTTCTGTTAGAGTCTCTATAAGATACAGAGTCTTGTCTAGTGTGCTTCTGTTAGTCTATAAGATGCAGTCTTGTCTAGTGCGCTTCTGTTAGACTATAAGATGCAGTCTTGTCTAGTGTGCTTCTGTTAGTCTATGAGATGCAGAGTCTTGTCTAGTGTGCTTCTGTTAGACTATAAGATTGCATAGGCTTGTCTAGTGTACTTCCGTTAGACTATAAGATTGCAGAGTTGTGTTTAGTGTGCTTGTTAGACTATAAGATGCAGAGTCTTGTCTAGTGCGCTTCTGTTAGTCTATTAGATGCAGAGTATTGTCTAGTGTGCTTCTGTTAGACCAGTGATTTTTAACCTTTTTTTTGCCGTGGCACACTTTTTTACATTAAAAAATCCTGTGGGACACCACCATCCCAATATTTTTAAAAAATCACACATTGTAGCCTAATACAGCATATATATATACATACACACAAACACACACATACTGTATGTATTGTGCTGTTATGCCATGCCTCCTACAAACTACCCCTGCACTGGGAGTAAAAAACAAGCAAAGTTTAAAAAATATGTCACACTGTTGTCAGTCTGCCGTGGCACACCTGAGAATCTCTCACGGCACACTAGTGTGCCACGGCACACTGGTTGAAAAACACTGTGTTAGACTATAAGATGCAGAGTCTTGTCTAGTGTGCTTCTGCTGCGTCTTGTCTAGTACGCTTCTGTTAGACTATAAGATGCAGTAATGTCTAGTGTGCTTCTATTAGTCTATAAGATGCAGAGTCTTGTCTAGTGCACTTCTGTTAGACTATAAGATGCAGAGTCTTGTCTAGTGTGCTTCTGTTAGAGATACAGAGTCTTGTCTAGTGTGCTTCTGTTAGACTATAAGTTGCAGAGTCTTGTCTAGTGTGCTTCTGTTAGAGATACAGAGTCTTGTCTAGTGTGCTTCTGTTAGACTATAAGATGCAGAGTCTTGACTAGTGTACTTCTATTAGACTTTAAGATTGCAGAGTCTTGTCTAGTGTGCTTCTGTTAGACTATAAGATGCAGAGTCTTGACTAGTGTACTTCTATTAGACTTTAAGATTGCTGAGTCTTGTCTAGTATACTTCTGTTAGACTATTAGATGCAGAGTCTTGTCTAGTGTGCTTCTGTTAGATTATAAGATGCAGAGTTTTGTCGAATGCACTTCTGTTAGACTATAAAATGCAGTCTTGTCTAGTGTGCTTCTGTTAGACTATAAGATACAGAGTCTTGTCTAGTGTGCTTCTGTTAGACTATAATATACAAAGTCTTATCTAGTGTGCTTCTATTAGACTATAAGATGCAGCGTCGTGTCTAGTGTGCTTCTGTTAGACTATAGGATTAATGTCATGTCTGGTGTGCTTCTGTTAGTATATAAGATGCAGTCTTGTCTAGTGTGCTTCTGTTAGTATATAAGATGCAGTCTTGTCTAGTGCGCTTCTGTTAGACTATAAGATGCAGTCTTGTGTAGTGTGCTTCTGTTAGTCTATTAGATGCAGAGTCTTGTCTAGTGTGCTTCTATTAGACTATAAAATTGCATAGGCTTGTCTAGTGTGCTTCCGTTAGACTATAAGATGCAGAGTCTTGTCTAGTGCGCTTCTGTTAGCCTATTAAATGCAGAGTCTTGTCTAATGTGCTTCCGTTAGAGATACAGAGTCTTGTCTAGTGTGCTTCTGTTAGACTATAAGATGCAGTCTTGTCTAGTGTGCTTCTGTTAGACTAGAAGATGCAGAGTCTTATCTAGTGTGCTTCTGTTAGACTATAAGATGCAGAGTCTTGTCTAGTGCACTTCTGTTAGACTATAAGATGCAGTCTTGTCTAGTGTGCTTCTGTTAGTCTATTAGATGCAGAGTCTTGTCTAGTGTGCTTCTGTAAGTCTATAAGATGCAGAGTCTTGTCTAGTGCGCTTCTGTTAGACTATAATATGCAGTCTTGTCTAGTTTGCTTCTGTTAGACTATAAGATGCAGAGTCTTGTCTAGTTCACTTCTGTTAGACTATAAGATGCAGAGCCTTGTCTAGTGTGCTTCTGTTAGACTATAATATTACAGTCTTGTCTAGTGTGCTTCTGTTAGTCTATAAGATTGCAGAGTCTTGTCTAGTGCACATCTGTTAGACTATAAGATGCAGAGTCTTGTCTAGTTCACTTCTGTTAGACTATAAGATGCAGAGTCTTGTCTAGTATGCTTCTGTTAGACTATAAGATGCAGAGTCTTGTCTAGTGTGCTTCTGTTAGAGATACAGAGTCTTGTCTAGTGTGCTTCTGTTAGACTATAAGATGCAGAGTCTTGTCTAGTATGCTTCTGTTAGACTATAAGATGCAGAGTCTTGTCTAGTGTGCTTCTGTTAGAGATACAGAGTCTTGTCTAGTGTGCTTCTGTTAGACTATAAGATGCAGAGTCTTGTCTAGTATGCTTCTGTTAGACTATAAGATGCAGAGTCTTGTCTAGTGTGCTTCTGTTAGAGATACAGAGTCTTGTCTAGTGTGCTTCTGTTAGACTATAAGATGCAGAGTCTTGTCTAGTTCACTTCTGTTAGACTATAAGATGCAGAGTCTTGTCTAGTGTGCTTCTGTTAGACTATAATATTACAGTCTTGTCTAGTGTGCTTCTGTTAGTCTATAAGATTGCAGAGTCTTGTCTAGTGTGCTTCTGTTAGACTATAAGATGCAGAGTCTTGTCTAGTGTGCTTCTGTTAGAGATACAGAGTCTTGTCTAGTGTGCTTCTGTTAGACTATAAGATGCAGAGTCTTGTCTAGTGTGCTTCTGTTAGAGATACAGAGTCTTGTCTAGTGTGCTTCTGTTAGACTATAAGATGCAGAGTCTTGTCTAGTGCACTTCTGTTAGACTATAAGATGCAGAGCCTTGTCTAGTGTGCTTCTGTTAGACTATAATATTACAGTCTTGTCTAGTGTGCTTCTGTTAGTCTATAAGATTGCAGAGTCTTGTCTAGTGCACATCTGTTAGACTATAAGATGCAGAGTCTTGTCTAGTGCGCTTCTATTAGACTATAAGATGCAGTCTTGTCTAGTGTGCTTCTGTTAGTCTATTAGATGCAGAGTCTTGTCTAGTGTGCTTCTGTTAGACTATAAGATTGCAAAGTCTTGTCTAGTGTGCTTCTGTTAGTCTATAAGATGCAGAGTCTTGTCTAGTGTGCTTCTGTTAGACTATAAGATGCAGAGTCTTGTCTAGTGTGCTTCTGTTAAAGTATAAGATGCAGAGTCTTGTCTAGTGTGCTTCTGTTAGACTATAAGATGCAGAGTCTTGTCTAGTGTACTTCTGTTAGACTATAAGATGCAGAGTCTTGTCTAGTGTGCTTCTGTTAGACTATAAGATGCAGAGTCTTGTCTAGTGTGCTTCTGTTAGACTATAAGATGCAGAGTCTTGTCTAGTGTGCTTCTGTTAGACTATAAGATGCAGTCTTGTCTAGTGCGCTTCTGTTAGACTATAAGATGCAGAGTCTTGTCTAGTGTGCTTCTGTTAGACTATAAGATGCAGAGTCTTGTCTAGTGTACTTCTGTTAGAGATACAGAGTCTTGTCTAGTGTGCTTCTGTTAGACTATAAGATGCAGTCTTGTCTTGTGCACTTCTGTTAGTTTATTAGATGCAGAGTTTTGTCTATTGAGTAAAAATAGACAAGACTATATATTATGGGTCTTGAAAAAAGGCCTGAATTCAGGTAGAAATGCATTGGAAATAAACAGCATTTTATGGTAAGCCTCCAATTTAGGAGTTAATATATTTTTTACACCTACTGTATTGCACTATATACGTTTTTTCCCCACAGTGTGCTTCTATTAGACTATTAGATTACAGAGTCTTGTCTGATGCGCTTCTGTTAGTCTATAAGATGCAGAGTTTTGTCTAGTGTGCTTCTGTTAGACTATACGATGCAGAGTCTTGTCTAGTGTGCTTCTTTTAGTCTATTAGATGCAGAGTCTTGTCTAGTACGCTTCTGTTAGTCTATAAGATGCAGAGTTTTGTCTAGTGTGCTTCTGGTAGTCTATAAGATGCAGAGTCTTGTCTAGTGTGCTTCTTTTAGTCTATTAGATGCAGAGTCTTGTCTAGTGTGCTTTTGTTAGTCTATAAGATGCAGAGTCTTGTCTAGTGTACTTCTGTTAGACTATAAGATGCAGAGTCTTGTCTAGTGTACTTCTGTTAGACTATAAGATTGCAGAGTCTTGTCTACTGTACTTCTGTTAGACTATAAGATACAGAGTCTTGTCTAGTGTACTTCTGTTAGACTATAAGATGCAGAGTCTTGTCTAGTGCGCTTCTGTTAGACTATAAGATACAGAGTCTTGTCTAGTGTGCTTCTGTTAGTCTATAAGATGCAGTAATGTCTAGTGTGCTTCTATTAGTCTATAAGATGCAGAGTCTTGTCTAGTGTGCTTCTGTTAGACTATAAGATGCAGAGTCTTGTCTAGTGTACTTCTGTTAGACTATAAGATTGCAGAGTCTTGTCTACTGTACTTCTGTTAGACTATAAGATTCAGAGTCTTGTCTAGTGTGCTTCTGTTAGACTATAAGATGCAGAGTTTTGTCTAATGCACTTCTGTTAGACTATAAAATGCAGTCTTGTCTAGTGTGCTTCTGTTAGAATATTAGATGCAAAGTCTTGTCTAGTGCGCTTCTGTTAGAGTCTCTATAAGATACAGAGTCTTGTCTAGTGTGCTTCTGTTAGACTATAAGATGCAGAGTCTTGTCTAGTGTGCTTCTGTTAGACTATAAGATGCAGAGTCTTGTCTAGTGTACTTTTGTTAGACTATAAGATGCAGAGTCTTGTCTAGTGTGCTTCTGTTAGACTATAAGATGCAGTCTTGTCTAGTGCGCTTCTGTTAGACTATAAGATGCAGAGTCTTGTCTAGTGTGCTTCTGTTAGACTATAAGATGCAGAGTCTTGTCTAGTGTACTTCTGTTAGAGATACAGAGTCTTGTCTAGTGTGCTTCTGTTAGACTATAAGATGCAGTCTTGTCTTGTGCACTTCTGTTAGTTTATTAGATGCAGAGTTTTGTCTATTGAGTAAAAATAGACAAGACTATATATTATGGGTCTTGAAAAAAGGCCTGAATTCAGGTAGAAATGCATTGGAAATAAACAGCATTTTATGGTAAGCCTCCAATTTAGGAGTTAATATATTTTTTACACCTACTGTATTGCACTATATACGTTTTTTCCCCACAGTGTGCTTCTATTAGACTATTAGATTACAGAGTCTTGTCTGATGCGCTTCTGTTAGTCTATAAGATGCAGAGTTTTGTCTAGTGTGCTTCTGTTAGACTATACGATGCAGAGTCTTGTCTAGTGTGCTTCTTTTAGTCTATTAGATGCAGAGTCTTGTCTAGTACGCTTCTGTTAGTCTATAAGATGCAGAGTTTTGTCTAGTGTGCTTCTGTTAGTCTATAAGATGCAGAGTCTTGTCTAGTGTGCTTCTTTTAGTCTATTAGATGCAGAGTCTTGTCTAGTGTGCTTTTGTTAGTCTATAAGATGCAGAGTCTTGTCTAGTGTACTTCTGTTAGACTATAAGATGCAGAGTCTTGTCTAGTGTACTTCTGTTAGACTATAAGATTGCAGAGTCTTGTCTACTGTACTTCTGTTAGACTATAAGATACAGAGTCTTGTCTAGTGTACTTCTGTTAGTCTATAAGATGCAGAGTCTTGTCTAGTGCGCTTCTGTTAGACTATAAGATACAGAGTCTTGTCTAGTGTGCTTCTGTTAGTCTATAAGATGCAGTAATGTCTAGTGTGCTTCTATTAGTCTATAAGATGCAGAGTCTTGTCTAGTGTGCTTCTGTTAGACTATAAGATGCAGAGTCTTGTCTAGTGTACTTCTGTTAGACTATAAGATTGCAGAGTCTTGTCTACTGTACTTCTGTTAGACTATAAGATTCAGAGTCTTGTCTAGTGTGCTTCTGTTAGACTATAAGATGCAGAGTTTTGTCTAATGCACTTCTGTTAGACTATAAAATGCAGTCTTGTCTAGTGTGCTTCTGTTAGAATATTAGATGCAAAGTCTTGTCTAGTGCGCTTCTGTTAGAGTCTCTATAAGATACAGAGTCTTGTCTAGTGTGCTTCTGTTAGTCTATAAGATGCAGTCTTGTCTAGTGCGCTTCTGTTAGACTATAAGATGCAGTCTTGTCTAGTGTGCTTCTGTTAGTCTATGAGATGCAGAGTCTTGTCTAGTGTGCTTCTGTTAGACTATAAGATGCAGAGTCTTGTCTAGTTCTCTTCTGTTAGACTATAAGATGCAGTCTTGTCTAGTGTGCTTCTGTTAGTCTATGAGATGCAGAGTCTTGTCTAGTGTGCTTCTGTTAGACCAGTGATTTTTAACCTTTTTTTTTCCGTGGCACACTTTTTTACATTAAAAAATCCTGTGGCACACCACCATCCCAAAATTTAAAAAAAAATCACACATTGTAGCCTAATACAGCATATATATATACACATACACACAAACACACACGTACTGTATGTATTGTGCTGTTATACCATGCCTCCTACAAACTACCCCTGCACTGGGAGTAAAAAACAAGCAAAGTTTAAAAAATGTTGCACTGTTCTCAGTCTGCCGTGGCACACCTGAGGATCTCTCATGGCACACTAGTGTGCCACGGCACACTGGTTGAAAAACACTGTGTTAGACTATAAGATTGCATAGGCTTGTCTAGTGTACTTCCGTTAGACTATAAGATTGCAGAGTTGTGTTTAGTGTGCTTGTTAGACTATAAGATGCAGAGTCTTGTCTAGTGCGCTTCTGTTAGTCTATTAGATGCAGAGTATTGTCTAGTGTGCTTCTGTTAGACCAGTGATTTTTAACCTTTTTTTTGCCGTGGCACACTTTTTTACATTAAAAATTCCTGTGGGACACCACCATCCCAATATTTTAAAAAAATCACACATTGTAGCCTAATACAGCATATATATATACACATACACACAAACACACACATACTGTATGTATTGTGCTGTTATGCCATGCCTCCTACAAACTACCCCTGCACTGGGAGTAAAAAACAAGCAAAGTTTAAAAAATATGTCACACTGTTGTCAGTCTGCCGTGGCACACCTGAGAATCTCTCACGGCACACTAGTGTGCCACGGCACACTGGTTGAAAAACACTGTGTTAGACTATAAGATGCAGAGTCTTGTCTAGTGTGCTTCTGCTGCGTTTTGTCTAGTACGCTTCTGTTAGACTATAAGATGCAGTAATGTCTAGTGTGCTTCTATTAGTCTATAAGATGCAGAGTCTTGTCTAGTGCACTTCTGTTAGACTATAAGATGCAGTCTTGTCTAGGGTGCTTCTGTTAGACTATAAGATGCAGAGTCTTGTCTAGTGTGCTTCTGTTAGACTATAAGATGCAGAGTCTTGTCTAGTGTGCTTCTGTTAGAGATACAGAGTCTTGTCTAGTGTGCTTCTGTTAGACTATAAGATGCAGAGTCTTGTCTAGTATGCTTCTGTTAGACTATAAGATGCAGAGTCTTGTCTAGTGTGCTTCTGTTAGAGATACAGAGTCTTGTCTAGTGTGCTTCTGTTAGACTATAAGATGCAGAGTCTTGTCTACTTCACTTCTGTTAGACTATAAGATGCAGAGTCTTGTCTAGTGTGCTTCTGTTAGACTATAATATTACAGTCTTGTCTAGTGTGCTTCTGTTAGTCTATAAGATTGCAGAGTCTTGTCTAGTGTGCTTCTGTTAGACTATAAGATGCAGAGTCTTGTCTAGTGTGCTTCTGTTAGAGATACAGACTCTTGTCTAGTGTGCTTCTGTTAGACTATAAGATGCAGAGTCTTGTCTAGTGCACTTCTGTTAGACTATAAGATGCAGAGCCTTGTCTAGTGTGCTTCTGTTAGACTATAATATTACAGTCTTGTCTAGTGTGCTTCTGTTAGTCTATAAGATTGCAGAGTCTTGTCTAGTGCACATCTGTTAGACTATAAGATGCAGTCTTGTCTAGTGTGCTTCTGTTAGTCTATTAGATGCAGAGTCTTGTCTAGTGTGCTTCTGTTAGACTATAAGATTGCAAAGTCTTGTCTAGTGTGCTTCTGTTAGTCTATAAGATGCAGAGTCTTGTCTAGTGTGCTTCTGTTAGACTATAAGATGCAGAGTCTTGTCTAGTGTGCTTCTGTTAAAGTATAAGATGCAGAGTCTTGTCTAGTGTGCTTCTGTTAGACTATAAGATGCAGAGTCTTGTCTAGTGTACTTCTGTTAGACTATAAGATGCAGAGTCTTGTCTAGTGTGCTTCTGTTAGACTATAAGATGCAGAGTCTTGTCTAGTGTACTTCTGTTAGACTATAAGATGCAGAGTCTTGTCTAGTGTGCTTCTGTTAGACTATAAGATGCAGAGTCTTGTCTAGTGGGCTTCTGTTAGACTATAAGATGCAGAGTCTTGTCTAGTGTACTTCTGTTAGAGATACAGAGTCTTGTCTAGTGTGCTTCTGTTAGACTATAAGATGCAGTCTTGTCTTGTGCACTTCTGTTAGTTTATTAGATGCAGAGTTTTGTCTATTGCGTAAAAATAGACAAGACTATATATTATGGGTCTTGAAAAAAGGCCTGAATTCAGGTAGAAATGCATTGGAAATAAACAGCATTTTATGGTAAGCCTCCAATTTAGGAGTTAATATATTTTTTACACCTACTGTAGTGCACTATATACGTTTTTTCCCCACAGTGTGCTTCTATTAGACTATTAGATTACAGAGTCTTGTCTGATGCGCTTCTGTTAGTCTATAAGATGCAGAGTTTTGTCTAGTGTGCTTCTGTTAGACTATACGATGCAGAGTCTTGTCTAGTGTGCTTCTTTTAGTCTATTAGATGCAGAGTCTTGTCTAGTACGCTTCTGTTAGTCTATAAGATGCAGAGTTTTGTCTAGTGTGCTTCTGTTAGTCTATAAGATGCAGAGTCTTGTCTAGTGTGCTTCTTTTAGTCTATTAGATGCAGAGTCTTGTCTAGTGTGCTTTTGTTAGTCTATAAGATGCAGAGTCTTGTCTAGTGTACTTCTGTTAGACTATAAGATGCAGAGTCTTGTCTAGTGTACTTCTGTTAGACTATAAGATGCAGAGTCTTGTCTAGTGTGCTTCTGTTAGACTATAAGATGCAGTCTTGTCTAGTGCGCTTCTGTTAGACTATAAGATGCAGAGTCTTGTCTAGTGCGCTTCTGTTAGACTATAAGATACAGAGTCTTGTCTAGTGTGCTTCTGTTAGACTATAAGATGCAGAGTCTTGTCTAGTGTACTTCTGTTAGACTATAAGATTGCAGAGTCTTGTCTACTGTACTTCTGTTAGACTATAAGATACAGAGTCTTGTCTAGTGTACTTCTGTTAGACTATAAGATGCAGAGTCTTGTCTAGTGCGCTTCTGTTAGACTATAAGATACAGAGTCTTGTCTAGTGTGCTTCTGTTAGTCTATAAGATGCAGTAATGTCTAGTGTGCTTCTATTAGTCTATAAGATGCAGAGTCTTGTCTAATGTGCTTCTGTTAGACTATAAGATGCAGAGTCTTGTCTAGTGTACTTCTGTTAGACTATAAGATTGCAGAGTCTTGTCTACTGTACTTCTGTTAGACTATAAGATACAGAGTCTTGTCTAGTGTACTTCTGTTAGACTATAAGATGCAGAGTCTTGTCTAGTGCGCTTCTGTTAGACTATAAGATACAGAGTCTTGTCTAGTGTGCTTCTGTTAGTCTATAAGATGCAGTAATGTCTAGTGTGCTTCTATTAGTCTATAAGATGCAGAGTCTTGTCTAGTGTGCTTCTGTTAGACTATAAGATGCAGAGTCTTGTCTAGTGTACTTCTGTTAGACTATAAGATTGCAGAGTCTTGTCTAGTGTACTTCTGTTAGACTATAAGATTCAGAGTCTTGTCTAGTGTGCTTCTGTTAGACTATAAGATGCAGAGTTTTGTCTAATGCACTTCTGTTAGACTTTAAAATGCAGTCTTGTCTAGTGTGCTTCTGTTAGAATATTAGATGCAAAGTCTTGTCTAGTGCGCTTCTGTTAGAGTCTCTATAAGATACAGAGTCTTGTCTAGTGTGCTTCTGTTAGTCTATAAGATGCAGTCTTGTCTAGTGCGCTTCTGTTAGACTATAAGATGCAGTCTTGTCTAGTGTGCTTCTGTTAGTCTATGAGATGCAGAGTCTTGTCTAGTGTGCTTCTGTTAGACTATAAGATTGCATAGGCTTGTCTAGTGTACTTCCGTTAGACTATAAGATTGCAGAGTTGTGTTTAGTGTGCTTGTTAGACTATAAGATGCAGAGTCTTGTCTAGTGCGCTTCTGTTAGTCTATTAGATGCAGAGTATTGTCTAGTGTGCTTCTGTTAGACCAGTGATTTTTAACCTTTTTTTTGCCGTGGCACACTTTTTTACATTAAAAAATCCTGTGGGACACCACCATCCCAATATTTTAAAAAAATCACACATTGTAGCCTAATACAGCATATATATATATACACATACACACAAACACACACATACTGTATGTATTGTGCTGTTATGCCATGCCTCCTACAAACTACCCCTGCACTGGGAGTAAAAAACAAGCAAAGTTTAAAAAATATGTCACACTGTTGTCAGTCTGCCGTGGCACACCTGAGAATCTCTCACGGCACACTAGTGTGCCATGGCACACTGGTTGAAAAACACTGTGTTAGACTATAAGATGCAGAGTCTTGTCTAGTGTGCTTCTGCTGCGTCTTGTCTAGTACGCTTCTGTTAGACTATAAGATGCAGAGTCTTGTCTTGTGTACTTCTGTTAGACTATAAGATACAGAGTCTTGTCTAGTGTGCTTCTGTTAGTCTATAAGATGCAGTAATGTCTAGTTTGCTTCTATTAGTCTATAAGATCCAGAGTCTTGTCTAGTGTGCTTCTGTTAGACTATAAGATGCAGAGTCTTGTCTAGTGTACTTCTGTTAGTCTATAAGATACAGAGTCTCGTCTAGTGTGCTTCTGTTAGTCTATAAGATGCAGTAATGTCTAGTGTGCTTCTATTAGTCTATAAGATGCAGAGTCTTGTCTAGTGGGCTTCTGTTAGACTATAAGATGCAGAGTCTTGTCTAGTGTACTTCTGTTAGACTATAAGATGCAGAGTTTTGTCGAATGCACTTCTGTTAGACTATAAAATGCAGTCTTGTCTAGTGTGCTTCTGTTAGAATATTAGATGCACAGTCTTATCTAGTGTGCTTCTGTTAGACTATAAGATACAAAGTCTTATCTAGTGTGCTTCTATTAGACTATAAGATGCAGCGTCGTGTCTAGTGTGCTTCTGTTAGACTATAGGATTACAGTCATGTCTGGTGTGCTTCTGTTAGTATATAAGATGCAGTCTTGTCTAGTGCGCTTCTGCTAGACTATAAGATGCAGTCTTGTCTAGTGTGCTTCTGTTAGTCTATTAGATGCAGAGTCTTGTCTAGTGTGCTTCTGTTAGACTATAAGATGCAGAGTCTTGTTTAGTGTGCTTCTGTTAGACTATAAGATGCAGAGTCTTGTCTAGTGTGCTTCTGTTAGTCTATTAGATGCAGAGTCTTGTCTAGTGTGCTTCTGTTAGACTATAAGATTGCATAGGCTTGTCTAGTGTTCTTCCGTTAGACTATTAGATGCAGAGTCTTGTCTAGTGTGCTTCTGTTAGACTATAAGATGCAGAGTCTTGTTTAGTGTGCTTCTGTTAGACTATAAGATGCAGAGTCTTGTCTAGTGCGCTTCTGTTAGTCTATTAAATGCAGAGACTTGTCTAATGTGCTTCTGTTAGAGATACAGAGTCTTGTCTAGTGTGCTTCTGTTAGACTATAAGATGCAGTCTTGTCTAGTGTGCTTCTGTTAGACTATAAGATGCAGTCTTTTCTAGTGTGCTTCTGTTAGACTATAAGATGCAGTCTTGTCTATTTTTCTTCTGTTAGACTATAAGATGCAGAGTCTTGTCTAGTGCACTTCTGTTAGACTATAAGATGCAGAGCCTTGTCTAGTGTGCTTCTGTTAGACTATAAGATGCAGTCTTGTCTAGTGTGCTTCTGTTAGTCTATTAG
The DNA here is from genome assembly GCF_027579735.1 of Bombina bombina. Lineage (NCBI taxonomy): Eukaryota > Metazoa > Chordata > Amphibia > Anura > Bombinatoridae > Bombina > Bombina bombina. The sequence continues at coordinate 69,910,330 of NC_069510.1, forward strand.
ATGCAGAGTCTTGTCTAGTGTGCTTCTGTTAGTCTATTAGATGCAGAGTCTTGTCTAGTACGCTTCTGTTAGATTATAAGATGCAGAGTCTTGTCTAGTGTGCTTCTGTTAGACTAGAAGATTGCAGAGTCTTGTCTAGTGTGCTTCTGCTGCGTCTTGTCTAGTACGCTTCTGTTAGATTATAAGATGCAGAGTCTTGTCTAGTGTGCTTCTGTTAGTCTATAAGATGCAGAGTCTTGTCTAGTGCGCTTCTGTTAGACTATAAGATGCAGTCATGTCTAGCATGCTTCTGTTAGTCTATAAGATACAGAGTCTTGTCTAGTGTGCTTCTGTTAGTCTATAAGATGCAGTAATGTCTAGTGTGCTTCTATTAGTCTATAAGATGCAGAGTCTTGTCTAGTGTGCTTCTGTTAGACTATAAGATGCAGAGTCTTGTCTAATGTGCTTCTGTTAGATTATAAGATGCAGAGTTTTGTCTAGTGTACTTCTGTTAGACTATAAGATGCAGAGTTTTGTCTAATGTGCTTCTGTTAGATTATAAGATGCAGAGTTTTGTCGAATGCACTTCTGTTAGACTATAAGATGCAGAGTCTTGTCTAGTTCGCTTCTGTTAGACTATAAGATGCAGAGTCTTGTCTAGTGTACTTCTGTTAGACTATAAGATGCAGAGTTTTGTCTAATGTGCTTCTGTTAGATTATAAGATGCAGAGTTTTGTCGAATGCACTTCTGTTAGACTATAAGATGCAGAGTCTTGTCTAGTGCGCTTCTGTTAGACTATAAGATACAGAGTCTTGTCTAGTGTGCTTCTGTTAGACTATAAGATACAAAGTCTTATCTAGTGTGCTTCTATTAGACTATAAGATGCAGCGTCGTGTCTAGTGTGCTTCTGTTAGACTATAGGATTACAGTCATGTCTGGTGTGCATCTGTTAGTATATAAGATGCAGTCTTGTCTAGTGCGCTTCTGTTAGACTATAAGATGCAGTCTTGTCTAGTGTGCTTCTATTAGACTATAAGATTGCATAGTCTTGTCTAGTGTGCTTCCGTTAGACTATAAGATGCAGAGTCTTGTCTAGTGCGCTTCTGTTAGTCTATTAAATGCAGAGTCTTGTCTAATGTGCTTCTGTTAGAGATAGAGTCTTGTCTAGTGTGCTTCTGTTAGACTATAAGATGCAGTCTTGTCTAGTGTGCTTCTGTTAGACTATAAGATGCAGAGTCTTGTCTAGTGTGCTTCTGTTAGACTATAAGATGCAGAGCCTTGTCTAGTGTGCTTCTGTTAGACTAGAAGATTGCAGAGTCTTGTCTAGTGAGCTTTTGTTAGACTATAAGATTACAGTCTTGTCTGGTGTGCTTCTGTTAGACTATAAGATGCAGATTCATGTATAGTGTGCTTCTGTTACACTATACGATTGATAAAGTCTTGTCTAGTGTGCTTATGTTATACTATAATATTACAATGTTGTCTGGTGTGCTTATGTTAGTCCATTTGATGCAGAGTCTTGCCTAGTGTGCTTCTGTTAGACTATAATATGCAGTCTTGTCTATTTTTCTTCTGTTAGACTATAAGATGCAGAGTCTTGTCTAGTGCGCTTCTGTTAGACTATAATATGCAGAGTCTTGTCTAGTGTGCTTCTGTTAGACTATAAGATGCAGAGTCTTGTCTAGTGTGCTTCTGTTACACTATACGATTGCATAGTCTTGTCTAGTGTGCTTCTGTTAGTCTATAAGATTGCATAGTCTTGTCTAGTGTGCTTCTGTTAGTCTATAAGATTGCATAGTCTTGTCTAGTGTGCTTCTGTTAGACTATAATATTACAATGTTGTCTGGTGTGCTTCTGTTAGTCCATTTGATGCAGAGTCTTGTCTAGTGCGCTTCTGTAAGACTATAAGATGCAGTCTTGTCTAGTGCGCTTCTGTAAGACTATAAGATGCAGTCTTGTCTAGTGTGCTTCTGTTAGACTATAAAATGCAGAGTCTTGTCTAGTGTGCTTCTGTTAGACTATAAAATGCAGAGTCTTGTCTAGTGCGCTTCTGTTAGACTATAAGATGCAGAGTCTTGTCTAGTGCGCTTCTGTTAGACTATAAGATGCAGAGTCTTGTCTAGTGCGCTTCTGTTAGTCTATTAGATGCAGAGTCTTGTTTAGTGCGCTTCTGTTAGACTATACGATGCAGAGTCTTGTCTAGTGTGCTTCTGTTAGTATATAAGATGCAGAGTCTTGTCTAGTTCGCTTCTGTTAGTCTATAAGATGCAGAGTCTTGTCTAGTTCGCTTCTGTTAGTCTATTAGATGCAGAGTCTTGTCTAGTGCGCTTCTGTTAGTCTATTAGATGCAGAGTCTTGTTTAGTGCGCTTCTGTTAGACTATACGATGCAGAGTCTTGTCTAGTGTGCTTCTGTTAGTATATAAGATGCAGAGTCTTGTTTAGTGCGCTTCTGTTAGACTATACGATGCAGAGTCTTGTCTAGTGTGCTTCTGTTAGTATATAAGATGCAGAGTCTTGTCTAGTTCGCTTCTGTTATTCTATAAGATGCAGAGTCTTGTTTAGTGCGCTTCTGTTAGACTATAAGATGCAGAGTCTTGTCTAGTTCGCTTCTGTTAGTATATAAGATGCAGAGTCTTGTCTAGTTCGCTTCTGTTAGTCTATAAGATGCAGAGTCTTGTCTAGTGTGCTTCTGTTAGTCTATTAAATGCAGTGTCTTGTCTAGTGTGCTTATGTAAGTCTATAAGATGCAGAGTCTTGTCTAGTGCGCTTCTGTTAGGCTATAAAATGCAGAGTCTTGTCTAGTGTGCTTCTGTTAGACTATACAATTGCAGAGTCTTGTCTAGTTCGCTTCTGTTACACTATAAGATGCAGAGTCTTGTCTAGTGTGCTTCTGTTAGACTATACAATTGCAGAGTCTTGTCTAGTGTGCTTCTGTTACACTATAAGATGCAGAGTCTTGTCTGGTGTGCTTCTGTTAGGCTATAAAATGCAGAGTCTTGTCTAGTGTGCTTCTGTTACACTATAAGATGCAGAGTCTTGTCTGGTGTGCTTCTGTTAGGCTATAAAATGCAGAGTCTTGTCTAGTGTGCTTCTGTTACACTATAAGATGCAGAGTCTTGTCTGGTGTGCTTCTGTTAGACTATACAATTGCAGAGTCTTGTCTAGTGTGCTTCTGTTAGACTATACAATTGCAGAGTCTTGTCTAGTGTGCTTCTGTTAGTCTATAAGATACAGACACCTTGATTACGAGTTTTGAGCGATATAGAGAAATTAATAAACGTAACCAAAGTAACGTTATTTCATTTCCTATAGCGCTGCCATTACAAATTTTTAAACACACGTCTTTTGCGTGCGATATGGTTGCGTTGAGCTCCTCATCGCACAGAATCAGAGCGCTGCTGAGACGTGCTTGTGCACGATTTACCCATAGACATCAATGGGGAGAGCCGGCAAAAAAAAATAACACCTGCAATTGCGGAAACAAAAGTTCCGTAATGCAGCCCCATTGATGTCTATGGGGATATAAAAATACAGTTTAAACCTAACACCCTAACTTAACGTCTTAACACCCCTAATCTGCTGCCCCCAACATCGCTGACGCCTGCCTACAGTTATTAACCCTAATCTGCCGTTCCTAATATTGCCGCTACCTACATAAAATTATTAACCCCTAATCTGTCACTCCCGATATCGCCTCTATTGCCTCTATACATTTATTAACCCCTATATACCGCCAGCCCCCCACATTGCAACACGTTAAATTATACTATATTAACCTCTAAACCTAACACTAACGTAACCCTAACGTAACCCTAACCCTAACGTAACCCTAACACCCCCTAACTTTCACATAATAAAAATATAGCTAAATTAAATAAACAATTATTAACTAAATAAACCTATTAACCTCTAAACTGCCAGCCCCCTCACATTGCAACAAGCTAAATTAAACTATATTAACCCCTAAACCTAACCCCCCCTAACTTTAACATAATTAAATTAGATCTAAATTAAATATACAATTATTAACTAAATAATACCTATTTGAAACTAAATACATACTTACCTGTGAAATAAAACCTAAGCTAGCTACAATATAACTAATAGTTATATTGTATCTAGCTTAGGTTTTATTTTTATTTCACAGGTAAGTTTGTATTTATTTTAACTAGGTAGACTAGTTAGTAAATAGTTATTAACTATTTACTAACTACCTAGTTAAAATAAATACAAACTTACATTTTAAATTAAAACTAACCTGCCTCACACTAAAACCTAGAGAACATCACAAAGGAATTGCGATCCACGCCAGATGATTTAAAACTTGAAACTTTTATTCACTTGATTAAAATATATGGAAGCATGCAGAGTGAGCGCAGCACTTGGCTTACGCGTTTCGGCAGACAAGCTGTAATCATAGCCTGTAGTGTTGTGTTCAACTCTGCTTTTTAAGAACATAGCAGAAAGCTTATTGGCTCAAAATTTAATTACACATTAAAAACACATATGCGCTTACTCTATCAACTGTTTAACGCCTGGACGAAAAGGAGCATTGAAAAGGGGGGCAAAACAAATATTCAAATGTAATGTCATATTGGGAAACATAATAAATCTTGAATACCCAGAATGTAGATATCCCAAAGTATATATACTGTATATTCTGGCGCTTAAAGGGCCACTGTAAGTAAATATTTTCTATGCCTGTTACTAACTAACTACCCCAAATACACTTTTTATCAATAGCATTTCATTAACATATCTCTACCGTATATCAGAAATCTTGTCTGCAAATTTAATTGTTTTCCAAACCCACTCTGTGGGTATCCTTTGCTCTGTACCAATCCGTTTACAATACCTAGGTTTCAAAATGGTGCTTTAAACACAAAGTTATTGGTTTAAGTATTTTGAACATGCAGTGCTGAAAATAGTGGGCTGGATAACGTGACATCATCGGCGAATAAAAGATATAACTTTTAGAACGTTATGAAACTTCGTTTTGGAGAAAATATAGGTCAGTAGGTTTTAATTAATGTTTATTAACTTTAAAATGTATAGATAGGGGAACCTCACTGAACAGTCAGCCATGTAATTAACATGTCTATACAGTTGTCCCTGTGGTCTCCATTTTACCTTCTTAGTGTGATACACACACAACAACATTAATATAAACCTGACAATCTTGTCAATGCTGCTATAATACTTGATGTATGACCCTTAAAATTAGGGTTACACTCCATGGAGGGTGTGATGATTAAATATTTCACATTTGATAAATGCTCAGTTATAATAAATGAATGAAGCCAACAAATTGTGAAATATAAATTGCACATGTACATGGGGATAAAGAGGACCAGCGAATAATAATATAGCTTTCTCATGGGATGTGGTTGGATGATTGTGTAAGATTTATACATCAAAGGACCCGGGAATGTATGCCCTGTAATGTAATTCAGTGAGCCTTCCTATATGTGATTCTGTTAAACCCTGGGGTCTGTGAAATTGTTACCTGCAGTCATTATCTTGCCTAAATGGAGTAATACACCCACCGCAAAATTTTATATCATATACAAACTTGACTATAATTTTAATGTGGCAAAAACACCTAGTGATTAACTCTTAGACTCTAGCTAGAGAGTTGATAGCTATTCCCAAAAGTTTATCATGTCAAATCTTGAATTAAGACCCTTGGGGACTCTGGTTTTCATTTTGAAAATCCAGAATATTTCTCTCTTCGCTAGAAGGTATTTAGACTACCATCATGTTTTTTCGCAAAGTGCTGCACTAATGGAGTGGTTGCCTTGCCCAGACTTATGGTAGAGAGATGTTCCCTGATTCTCGAGTTCATGTCTCTTGACGTGAGGCCTACATATTGTTTTTTGCACTGCGTGCATGTGATCAGGTATATCACATAACTAGTTCTGCAATTCAAGCAAGAATGTATGTCATATTTTGAACCATTTACCATTGACTTAAAGTCTTTGGTGATTTGGACAAATTTGCACGGTCGACAATGGTGGCTCCCACATTTGTACATGCCCACTTGAGTGAGCCAAGAACTGTTTGTGTTGGAAGATTTTTTCAATTTAGTTGGTGCCAGTATTGAGCCAAGAGTTTTGCTTTTTTTTATAGGAACACCTGATTCCTGTATCCACAACCTTCTTCAGATGATTGTCAGCTGCCAGTAGTGAGAAATTCTTCCTCACTATCATACAAATCTCCTTGTATTGGGAACTGAATTCAGTGACAAAGTTCACTTTGTCTGACCCAACATTCCTCATACCTGTTCTTGTATCAACTTTTACTAACTGGGACCTCGTAATTGTCTCAACCACTGCTTCTGCCCTGGCTACGTCTCTGCTAGGGTATTTTCTCTCCCTCAATCTTTGTTTAAGATGGGAAGCTTCTTTACGAAAATCTGAGGGGTTTGAGCAGTTCAGTTTGAGCCTGATAAGTTGGCCCTTTGCTATTGCAAACCTGATCTGTTTTGGGTGGCAACTATTGCCATGTAAGATGGTATTCCCCATTATGGGTTTGCGGTATACACAAGTGGTGGCTCCTTTGTCTGTGATTCCTTTCAGTGACAGATCTAAAAAATGTATTTTAACTGGATTCGTCTCACAGGTAAACCGCAAACCCATATCGTTACAGTTAAGGAATTTCATGAACTGTTCTATGCTCTCAACTTCACCTTTCCAGACCAAAAGCAGGTCATCAATATACCTGTAATATAACTTGATGTTGTCTCTATAGGGGTTGCCATCTCCATAGATCCAGCACAACTCCCACCAGCCAAGATATAAATTGGCGTAGGATGGAGCAAACTTTGCTCCCATAGCCGTGCCGCACCTCTGGAGATAGCAACCCCCTTCGAACTGAAAGAAATTATGAGTGAGAAGAAATCTCAGTACTCTCAAAATGAATGTCTGAAAGTCCTTACTGTAATTAGAGTACACTTAGAGTACACTAAAACCTAACATTACAAAAAATAAAAAAACTACCATTACAAAAAATAAAAAACTACCATTACAAAAAATAAAGAAAACTATCATTACAAAAAACCACACGGAATTATCAAAACAAAATAAAGATTAATCCTATTCGAATACCCTTAAAAAAAAACACCACCCCAAAATAAAAAACCCTTCTCTAGAACAAACTACCAAGGGCCCTTAAAATAATTGCCTTTTGTAGGGCATTGCCCTGAGATAAACAGCTCTTTTGCTCCAAAAAAATACACCCCTTAACACTATACAAACCCCCACCCCCAAAACTACTAAGGGCCCTTAAAAGGGCCTTTTGTAGGGCATTGCCCTGAGATAAACAAATTATCAATAAATAAAAAAGAATTACACCTAATCTAATAGCCCCATCAAAATAAAAAAAGCCCCCCCAAAATAAAAAAACCCCATAGCCTACATAAAACTACCAATGGCACTTAAAGGGGCCTTTTGTTGGGCATTGCCCCAAAGATATCAGCTCTTTTACCTGTAAAAAAAAATACAAACACCCCCTTGCAACAGTAAAACCCACCACCCAACCAACCCCCCCAAATAAAAAAAACTATCTAAAATAACCTAAGCTAACCATTGCCCTGAAAAGGGCATTTGTATGGGCATTGTCCTTAAAAGGGCATTTAGCTCTTTTACATTGCCCAAACCCTAATCTAGAAAAAAAAACACAAAAAAAACCCTGACGATCCACTTACAGTTGTTGAAGTCCCGCTTGAAGGATCTTCATCCAGCCTGCAAAGTCAACATCCATGCGGCAAAAAGTCTTCATCCAGCTGAAGACATCCGGCACAGAGCATCCTCTTCATATGGTCACCGCCGTACACTGAATCTTCAATGCAAGGGACGCAATTCAAGATGGCATCCCTTGCATTCCTATTGGCTGAAAAATTTGAATCAGCCAATAAGAATTAGGGCTGCTAAAATCCTATTGGCTGTTCAAATCAGCAAATAGAATTTAAGCAGCTTTCATTCTATTGGCTAATTCGAATTAGCCAATAGAATGAGAGCTGCTTAAATCCTATTGGCTGATTCAAATTTTTCAGTGTACGGTGGCGACCCTATGTAGAGGATGCTCTGCGCCGGATGTCTTCAGGATGGACCCGCTCCGCGCCGGCTGGATGAAGATTAAAGAGGCCGCCTGGATGAAGACTTCTTGCCGCTTGGATGAGGACTTTGCCGGCTGGATGAAGATAGAAGAGGCCACCTGGATGAAGACTTCTTGCCGCATGGATGATGACTTCGCCGGCTAGATGAAGATCCTTCAAGCCGGACTTCAACAACTGTAAGTGGATCGTCGGAGGTTAGTATTAGGGTTTTTTGGGTGTTTTTTGTTTTTAGATTAGGGGTTGGGCAATGTAATAGAGCTAAATGCCCTTTTAAGGGCAATGCCCATACAAATGCACTTTTCAGGGCAATGGTTAGCTTTTTTTATTTGGAGGGTTGGTTGGGTGGTGGGTTTTACTGTTGGGAGGTGTTAGTATTTTTTGTTAAAGGTAAAAGAGCTGATATCTTTGGGGCAATGCCTCACAAAAGGCCCTTTTATGGGCCATTGGTAGTATATTGTAGGCTAAGGCTTTTTTTTGGGGGGGGGGGGGTTATTTTGATAGGGCTATTAGATCAGGTGTAATTCTTTTTTATTTTTAATAATTTGTTATTTTTCATAATTTAGTGTTTGTTTTTTTGTAATTTAGTTAGTTTTTATATTTTGTAGTAGTGTTAGGATTTTTTATTGGTAGTTTAGTTTTATTTAATTGGTAGTTATTTTAATTTTAGTTTAATAATAGTTATTTAATTAATTGTTGGTTTAAAATTAATTTTTTTAATTTGACAGGTAAGTTTTAATTTAAGATAGGAAAATTGTAATTTTAATATAAAGTTTTATATAAAGCTTCTGTTAGACTATAAGATGCAGAGTCTTGTCTAGTTCGCTTCTGTTAGACTATAAGATGCAGAGTCTTGTCTAGTGTGCTTCTGTTAGACTATAAGATACAGAGTCTTGTCTAGTGTGCTTCTCTTAGACTATAAAATTGCAGAGTTTTGTCTAGTGCGCTTCTGTTAGACTATAAGACGCAGAGTCTTGTCTAGTGCGCTTCTGTTAGACTATAAGACGCAGAGTCTTGTCTATAGTGTGCTTCTGTTAGACTATAAGATTGCATAGTCTGGATCTTATAGTTTAACAGAAGTGCACTAGACAAGACTGTGTATCTTATAGTCTAACAGAAGCGCACTATAGACAAGACTCTGCTTCTTATAGTCTAACAGAAGCGAACTACACAAGACTCTGCAATCTTCTAGTCTAACAGAAGCACACTAGACAAGACTCTGCATCTTATAGTCTAACAGAAGCACACTAAACAAGACTCTGGATCTTATAGTTTAACAGAAGCGCACTAAACAAGAGTCTTGTCTAGTGTGCTTCTGTTAGTCTATAAGATGCAGAGTCTTGTCTAGTGTGCTTCTGTTAATCTATAAGATGCAGAGTCTTGTCTAGTGTGCTTCTTTTAGACTATAAGATGCAGAGTCTTCTCTAGTGTGCTTCTGTTAGACTATAAGATGCAGAGTCTTGTCTAGTGTGCTTCTGTTAGACTATAAGATGCAGAGTCTTGTCTAGTTCGCTTCTGTTAGACTATAAGAAGCAGAGTCTTGTCTAGTGTGCTTCTGTTAGACTATAAGATTCAGAGTCTTGTCTAGTGTGCTTCTGTTAGACTAGAAGATTGCAGAGTCTTGTCTAGTGTGCTTCTGTTAGACTATAAGATGCAGAGTCTTGTCTAGTGCACTTCTGTTAGACTATAAGATGCAGAGTCTTGTCTAGTTCGCTTCTGTTAGACTATAAGATAGAGTCTTGTCTAGTGTGCTTCTGTTAGACTATAAGATGCAGAGTCTTGTCTAGTGTGCTTCTGTTAGACTATAAGATGCAGTCTTGTCTAGGGTGCTTCTGTTAGACTATAAGATGCAGAGTCTTGTCTAGTTCGCTTCTGTTAGCCTATAAGATGCAGAGTCTTATCTAGTTTGCTTCTGTTAGACTATAAGATGCAGAGTCTTGTCTAGTGTGCTTCTGTTAAACTATAAGATGCAGTCTTGTCTAGGGTGCTTCTGTTAGACTATAAGATGCAGAGTCTTGTCTAGTGTGCTTCTGTTAGACTATACAATTGCAGAGTCTTGTCTAGTGTGCTTCTCTTAGACTATAAGATTGCAGAGTCTTGTCTAGTGTGCTTCTGTTAGACTATACAATTGCAGAGTCTTGTCTAGTGTGCTTCTGTTAGACTATACAATTGCAGAGTCTTGTCTAGTGTGCTTCTCTTAGACTATAAGATTGCAGAGTCTTGTCTAGTGTGCTTCTGTTAGACTAGAAGATTGCAGAGTCTTGTCTAGTGTGCTTCTGTTAGACTATAAGATGCAGAGTCTTGTCTAGTGCACTTCTGTTAGACTATAAGATGCAGAGTCTTGTCTAGTTCGCTTCTGTTAGACTATAAGATGCAGAGTCTTGTCTAGTGTGCTTCTGTTAGACTATAAGATGCAGTCTTGTCTAGGGTGCTTCTGTTAGACTATAAGACGCAGAGTCTTGTCTAGTGCGCTTTTGTTAGACTATAAGATACACAGTCTTGTCTAGTGTGCTTCTGTTAGACTATAAGATTGCATAGTCTTGTCTAGTGTGCTTCTGTTAGTCTATAAGATCCAGAGTCTTGTCTAGTGTGCTTCTGTTAGTCTATAAGATGCAGAGTCTTGTCTAGTGTGCTTCTGTTAGTCTATAAGATGCAGAGTCTTGTCTAGTGTGCTTCTTTTAGACTATAAGATGCAGAGTCTTGTCTAGTGTGCTTCTGTTAGACTAGAAGACTGCAGAGTCTTGTCTAGTGCACTTCTGTTAGACTATAAGATGCAGAGTCTTGTCTAGTTCGCTTCTGTTAGACTATAAGATGCAGAGTCTTGTCTAGACACAAAGTCTTGTCTAGTGCACTTCTGTTAGACTATAAGATGCAGAGTCTTGTCTAGTTTGCTTCTGTTAGACTATAAGATGCAGAGTCTTGTCTAGTGTGCTTCTGTTAGACTATAAGATGCAGAGTCTTGTCTAGTGTGCTTCTGTTAGACTATAAGATGCAGTCTTGTCTAGGGTGCTTCTGTTAGACTATAAGATGCAGAGTCTTGTCTAGTTCGCTTCTGTTAGTCTATAAGATGCAGAGTCTTATCTAGTTCGCTTCTGTTAGACTATAAAATGCAGAGTCTTGTCTAGTGTGCTTCTGTTAGACTATAAGATGCAGTCTTGTCTAGGGTGCTTCTGTTAGACTATAAGATGCAGAGTCTTGTCTAGTGTGCTTCTGTTAGACTATAAGATGCAGAGTCTTATCTAGTTCGCTTCTGTTAGACTATAAGATGCAGAGTCTTGTCTAGTGTGCTTCTGTTAGACTATAAGATGCAGAGTCTTGTCTAGTTCGCTTCTGTTAGACTATAAGATGCAGTCTTGTCTAGGGTGCTTCTGTTAGACTATAAGATGCAGAGTCTTGTCTAGTGTGCTTCTGTTAGACTATACAATTGCAGAGTCTTGTCTAGTGTGCTTCTCTTAGACTATAAGATTGCAGAGTCTTGTCTAGTGCGCTTCTGTTAGACTATAAGATGCAGAGTCTTGTCTAGTGTGGTTCTGTTAGTCATAAGATGCAGAGTCTTGTCTAGTGCGCTTCTGTTAGACTATAAGATACAGAGTCTTGTCTAGTGTGCTTCTCTTAGACTATAAAATTGCAGAGTTTTGTCTAGTGCGCTTCTGTTAGACTATAAGACGCAGAGTCTTGTCTAGTGCGCTTTTGTTAGACTATAAGATACACATTCTTGTCTAGTGTGCTTCTGTTAGACTATAAGATTGCATAGTCTTGTTTAGTGCGCTTCTGTTAAACTATAAGATCCAGAGTCTTGTCTAGTGTGCTTCTGTTAGTCTATAAGATGCAGAGTCTTGTCTAGTGTGCTTCTGTTAGTCTATAAGATGCAGAGTCTTGTCTAGTGTGCTTCTTTTAGACTATAAGATGCAGAGTCTTGTCTAGTGTGCTTCTGTTAGACTATAAGATGCAGAGTCTTGTCTAGTGTGCTTCTGTTAGACTATAAGATTGCAGAGTCTTGTCTAGTGTGCTTCTGTTAGACTATAAGATGCAGAGTCTTGTCTAGTGCACTTCTGTTAGACTATAAGATGCAGAGTCTTGTCTAGTTCGCTTCTGTTAGACTATAAGATGCAGAGTCTTGTCTAGTGTGCTTCTGTTAGACTATAAGATGCAGAGTCTTGTCTAGTGTGCTTCTGTTAGACTAGAAGATTGCAGAGTCTTGAGTCTTGTCTAGTGCACTTCTGTTAGACTATAAGATGCAGAGTCTTGTCTAGTTCGCTTCTGTTAGACTATAAGATGCAGAGTCTTGTCTAGTGTGCTTCTGTTAGACTATAAGATGCAGAGTCTTGTCTAGTGTGCTTCTGTTAGACTATAAGATGCAGAGTCTTGTTTAGTGTGCTTCTGTTAGACTATAAGATGCAGTCTTGTCTAGTTCACTTCTGTTAGACTATAAGATGCAGAGTCTTATCTAGTTCGCTTCTGTTAGACTATAAAATGCAGAGTCTTGTCTAGTGTGCTTCTGTTAGACTATAAGATGCAGTCTTGTCTAGTGTGCTGCTGTTAGACTATACGATTGCAGAGTCTTGTCTAGTGTGCTTCTGTTAGTCTATAAGATGCAGAGTCTTGTCTAGTGTGCTTCTGTTAGACTATAAGATGCAGAGTCTTGTCTAGTTCGCTTCTGTTAGACTATACAATTGCAGAGTCTTGTCTAGTGTGCTTCTGTTAGACTATAAGATGCAGAGTCTTGTCTAGTGTGCTTCTGTTAGTCTATAAGATGCAGAGTATTGTCTAGTGTGCTTCTGTTAGACTATAAGATGCAGAGTCTTGTCTAGTGCACTTCTGTTAGACTATAAGATGCAGAGTCTTGTCTAGTGTGCTTCTGTTAGTCTATAAGATGCAGAGTATTGTCTAGTGTGCTTCTGTTAGACTATAAGATGCAGAGTCTTGTCTAGTTCACTTCTGTTAGACTATAAGATTGCCGAGTCTTGTCTAGTGTGATTTCAAGCAATACACCACATATTCTCAACAAGTGAGTCAAACTGCAACAAGAATGCCTTAAAGAATGTCATAAAAGACACTGATAAAGGTATAAAATGACGCACATCCTTAAAATGCCAGCGGAAAAAAAAAATCTGGGATTTACCCGAAGTAAAAAGCGAGGATATGTCCAGAAGTATGATAATATTATAATTGCTGCCTAAACACAGGTGGTTTGCTTGAGTCTTTGGGTTCAAAGGGGATTAACTCGCAGTCACCATTGTAAACAACACAAAACTAATGAGAATATTAATGTCATTTTATTTGTGTGCTGTAATATTCTCTGAGTCTGACACATCGCTCCTAGCCCCATAGAACTTGCCAATACTAAGGATTAGCAGGGCACACCCATCATGTGCGTCTAGCATGGGCAGGTGGGGGGAAGGGGAAAGTGTAGCTTCTTCGTGGGAAAAAAAATAAAATATTTGCTTGAAACTTTTTTTTTGGTAATATAGGTAATAAAATATTTCTTAGGCAAACACAGAATTGCAATCATTGCAGGATCTGACATTCTCTTGTCTTCTGGAGATAAGATTGTCTGCAATAACTCAAAGGTAAATTGTTCTGTGTTTGACATGAGATTATGATGGTATCATTAGCAAAGTACACACATTCATTCAAAGAATTCTGGGAAAATCAATGCGCTTTCTTCAAAAATAATGTTATTTTTCCAAGTAACAAAAAAATATCATACATCTTAAAGGGACAGTAAAGTCATAATTAGACATTCGTGATTTAGACAGAGCATACAATATTAAACAACTTTCCAATTTACTTCTATTATTTAATTTGCTTCCTTCTCTTGTTATCCTTTGCTGAAAGGTTTATCTAGGTAAGCTCAGGAGCAGCAAAGAACCTAGGTTCTAGATGCTGATTGGTGGCTGCATATATATACTGAATGTCAATGGCTCGCCCATGTGTTCAGTTAGAAACCAGTAGTGCATTGCTGCTCTTTGAACAAATGATACCAAGAGAATGAAGCAAATTTCATAATAGAAGTAAACTGGAAAGTGGTTTAAAATTGTATGTTCTACCTAAATCATGAAATATTTTTGGGGGGTTTCATGTCCCGTTAAGGTTAGTGTTACCATTTTAATCACCTTTAAAATAAAATACTTCCACAAATGATATACGGTTGTACCCACAATATCTTCTTTCCTTACTAGAATTGTATAGTCAGCAAGTACACAATAATAATAATACAAAAATGTAAAAGTATTTAGTTTGAATTTCAAATGAGTAGAAAATGTTGTTCTGTTTTCCTTCTCCTGCATCATGTGACAGCCATCAGCCAATCACAAAATATATATATGTATATACAGTACTGTAAATTCTTGCACATGCTCAGTAGGAGCTGATGCCTACAAACCTATGCATATAAAAGTATTGTGCACATTTTGATAATGGAAGTGAACTGGAAAATTGTTTAAAATGTTATGCTCTGTCTGAATCATGAATGTTTAGTTTTGACTTTAGTGTTCCTTTAAAGGGACAGTGTCCTGATTCCCCCTCCCCCTTTTAAGGTGCTCCTAATTATCCCTTCTGGAGTGTATTAATTGTTTGCAAATAGCTTCTTTTCTTTGTGCACATGTTATGATTTTACCTGTTGTAGCCACACCTATGCTGTCAATGTCAGTAGCACTGTGGCTGAGCTCTGTACCTGGGTTGCAGGTTCGATCCCTGGCAAGGTCTACTCAGCCTTTCATTCTTCCGAGGTAGATAAAATGAGCAGCGCCTTGAGACCCTTACGGGTGATTAGCCGTGCTTTACAAGTACCCAATACAATAGAGTACTTAAGTTATATGGTTATAGAAAAAATATGTAAACAAGAAGGTTTAGAAGTAATGATACTCCCCATTGGGAGTGGGACAGAGTTGATTAAATATTAATTTTCCATTGGTCTCCCTATGTATACAGTGACAGATAGGGAGAATTCCCATGTAAATATAGAAAGATAAGCTAATGAGATATGCACTCCCTGCAATCTCAGCCCATTTGATTGGGTTGTGGTTTCAGTTAGAAGAGGCACCTATTTCATATAGAAAAATATACCTAAACAAGCAATGTTGCATACAGTTTAAACCCTGTAGCTGGTATAACAATTAGGTAAAAAAACAATTTTACAGTACAACGCCCCTTTAATTGTGATTAAAGGGTTTCTGTACAGATATGAATTTAACACATCTGCCTTCAAGGATGAATTTGTGATTAAAAGGACATTCAACTTTCATGATTCAGGTAGTGCATACTATATAAAAAAATTTGATTTACTTTTTTTATCACATTTACTCAGTTATCTTAATATCTTTTGTTGAAAAACATAGGCTTAGGTAGGCTTAGGAGTAGCAATGCACTACTGGGAGCTAGCTGCTGATTGGGGCTGCACATTGTCATTGGCTCACCAGATGTATTCAGCTAGCTCCCAGTAGTACATTGCTGCTCTGAATGTATCGTAGTTATATGCAAACAAAAGTGCAAAAAATAAAGTGGTCATTAGCACCATAGAGTTATTGTCAGTTCTTACCACAAATTAACCATAGTTTGCTTAGAGCACAAACTCAGATTAACCCTTTGGGTCCCAGAGAAGGGGGGGCTGTGTCATATTGGTCAGCAATGGTATCCAATAGGTTAACCCGAATCCCAAAGCCTTTGCCGCTATCATAGATTGTGCTTGTTGGCTGTCACATTCTTGCACCAGGATGTCACGGGCTGTGAGTTCTGTGCATGTGACATCCTGGTCAGGAATTTATAGGCAACACTAATATAAATGCCTGAGCTGGAAGTGTATTATAAAAGAAAGTATAATGCTGTATTCTATGTGGTTACAACATATACTACTCTAAGTTCAGACTAAGGGGTCTATCTATCAAGCTCCGAATGGAGCTTGATGCCCCGTGTTTCTGGCGATTCAACAAGGCTCGCCAGAAACAGCAGTTATGAAGCAGCGGTCACAGGCGGACAGACATCGCCGGAAATAAACCCGATCGAGTACGATCGGGTTGATTGACACCCCCCTGCTGGCGGCCGATTGGCCGCAAGTCTGCAGGGGGCGGTGTTGCACCAGCAGCTCTTGTGAGCTGCTGGAGCAATGCTGAATACGGCGAGCGTATTGCTCTCCGTAATCAGCGAGGTCTGGCGGACCTGATCCGCAGTGTCGGATAAGGTCCGCCAGACCTTGATAACTATGGGCCTAAGTGCTATTGCATTGTCTATTTATAATGCATTTGTTTATTATGCAAATCTATAGTATTTACTGGTCCTTAAACTACAAAGGATACTTCTCCTCTGGCATAATAAATATCAGCAAAATATTTTTTTGTGTTAGTATTTTGCATGCTGTTTGGACTGTTATATATATATTTTAAAATTATTTCCACTCCCCCTGTATCATGTGACAGCCATCAGCCAATCACAAATGCATTTACGTATATTCTATGAATTCTTGCACACGCTCAGTAGGAGCCGATGTGTAAAAGTGTAAATATAAAAAGACTGTGCACCTTTTGTTAATGGAAGTAAATTAGAAAGTTGTTTAAAATGGCTGCTCTATCTAAATCATGAAAGTTTAAGGTTTGACTTGAGTGCCCCTTTAAATTGTACAGAGAATGATTTTAAAAATGCATCTTGCACAAATAATTGATATTTTAGACCATGATAATAAACTATTTGCTCAGACAGACTAAAGAACAGATATACAGTATATCAAATGTACTTTCAGAATTCTAATCTTGTAAATAGTTATAACAAGCCCCACCCCCCAAACACTTTCAGTTTAAAAAAATAAATACATTGATAAATAAATGATAAAAAGAATAGACCCTTTTTTCTGTATTGTATTTAAACAAACAAAATAAAATGTAGAATATATTAACTCTTGTGTATTTTTTCTAAGAAGTATTTAATTTTTTTTTTAATTAAGACAATTATTTATATAATATATATACATACACACACATATATATATATATATATATATATATATATATATATATATATATATCTCAAAATAACAAGAGTATTGCATTGAGCAATGATACTTTTTTATTGGACTAACTATACATTTATAAGATGACAAGCTTTCGGAAGAATGCCTTCCTTTTTCAAGTCTGAAGCGATACACTTGAAAAAGGAAGACATTCTTCTGAAAGCTTGTCATCTTATAAATGTATAGTAACTCCAATAAAAAAGTACCATTGCTCAATGCAATACTCTTGTTATTTTGATATCTAAATCTCTGGACTAACACAGCTACTCCAAACAACGTGTATATATATATATATATATATATATATAAAAATCAATATAATTTTTTTGCATAGAAAATTAGCACATCTAGGCAAGTACCCCGCTTACGATTCCCCAGTAAAACTCCATATACATTGTTAAAGGAATGCACCAGAGGATTCTGGGTTAGATATGCAAATTAGATATGCAAAATCTCAATTTTTTTGCTTCAAATACTGTTTTAACACAGCAATCCCTTAACAGGGATATACGGTATGTATATATATATATATATATATATATATATATATATATATTAAAAAAACAATGGCTTGCACCCACTGGTCTTTTAACAAACGTGCCTTTAATGTAACGTTTCGGGGACCGTATCCCCTTCTTCAGACGTCTGAGGAAGGGGATACGGTCCCCAAAATGTTACATTAAAGGAACGTTTGTTAAAAGACCAGTGGGTGCAAGCCATTGTTTTTTCTATGCTATTTTCCTGCATGCACCCTGGCAAGCTGCTAATGAAGTGAGAGTGCTCTCAATCTGCTTAATTATATATATATATATATATATATATATATATTTATTATTTTTTTAAGTAAAAGAAGCTTCTCAGTTCCCACACTCCTGAACTGACATAATAAATGTACATTTTGTTGCTAGTGTATTGTTCTATTAGCTATATCCAGGGCAAGTGGCAAAAGGTACATTTGTTTGGGATGTATTGGGGCAGCCATTTGCTCATTTAGCATATGGCCAAAGGGGTTGGAAATCCAACACTTCTTGGGACTGAAAGAAAAAGTAAATACGTGAAGAAAAATAAAAAGACACAAAGGTTTAATGGGCTATTGCAACATTATCCTAATAGTTCTGTTTTCACACACAGCCTTTGTACAGGTAAAAAAACCCTTTATCTAAACTGTTTGGGACCGGAAAAGGTTTGGATTTCGGAATATTTGTGTATTTTGGACAGTTTGGAGAGGGGGTGGGACCAAGTGTAACCAACAATATCTTATGTCATTTAGGCAATATTTACATGTAATCTAATTGTAGTTTTATATAATTTCTAATACTTTTTTTGTATACATAGTACCCTCAGTACTGTAATCAGACAAATAATAGATGTTGTTTTAAATTTGCATTTTAGAAGACAAAAAACAAACAAATACAAAACAAAGACTTAAAGACAGGGAAAATTAGTAATTTTTTAGATTATTTATATATTTTTAAATATTAATTAAAAAGTTTGGAATTCCGGATTTGGAGATTTGTACCTGTATATGTTTCAAATCTTCTGTCTGTGTATAGTAAGGTTGCCACCTCAGCCATGTTTTCCTGGGCCCTTATGAGTTACACATACTGCAGGGTGTGCAGGGAGGAACATGTATTGTGTTTCTGGACAGCACTATTCATATTCCTCTCTGCACACCCTGCAGCATGTGTAACTTATAAGTGTCCTGTATTTTAAGGGACAGGTGGCAACCCTAGTGTATAGTGTTGATTTAATTTGGTTTTTAAGACTGTAGTCTGGGTAGAAAACTTAGAGTGGGACATTATTTGCAGGTGAGTAGTGCTGTACAATGGATTTAAAGGGACAGTCTACTTTTGTATTATTTAAAAAGATACATAATCCCTTTATTACCCATTCCCCAGTTTGTCATAACCAACACTAATATATTAATACACTTTTTACATCTGTGATTACCTTGTATCTAACCCCTTGCAGACTGCCCCCTTATTTTGGTTCTTTTGACAGACTTGCATTTTAGCCAATCAGTGTTGGCTCATAAATAATTCCACGGGAGTGAGCACAATGTTATCTATATTACACACATGAACTAGCACCATTTTAATGTGAAAAACTGTGAAAATCTGTCAAAATGCACTGAGATAAGAGGCTTTCAGCTTGAGCCTACCTTCATTTAGCTTTCAACAAAGAATACCAAAAGAACACAGCAAATTTGATGATAAAAGTAAATTAGAAAGTTGTCTGAATCATGACAGTTACATTTTGACTTAACTGTCCCTTTCAGTTCACTATGCTGATTAAATTGTAGGAGAGACAATAATGTCAGCTATTGATCCCCATCAAGCCAATATTTTTTTATTATTATTATTTTTCTTTCTTTATATTAACATAGGAATCAACAGGTATTATCCATTTGCCAGATAATCTTGTGGTGTATGGAATGCAGAGGACATTTACCACCAGGCGCAGATTTACATTACCCGTGTTCCCTGAGTTTCCAACCCACTTGTACTAACCTTTTTTGGTGTGATTCAGACAGAGGCATCTACTTATCAAGCCGTCTACTTACTTGCATTCGACAGCACCAATACGCTCGCCTAAGATCGCCTAACATCGCTGCCGCGGACCTGAATACGTTCTCCAAAATTATCAAAAAAGCTGTCAAAAAGCCGCGCACCAAGTACGGGGTGATGAGCAGCGGACTGTTGTTAACTAACAGTCATCGATCTCACTGCTCTTCTGCTTTTTCCCAGCTTTATTGGTACCCTGTCACTAAACACCCACACTATACTATACTGTTTACCCCCTATACCGCCGCTCCCGGAGCCCACCGCAACTAAATAGAGTGTTTAACCCCATAACAGCCGCTCACGGAGCCCACCGCCACCTACATTATACTTATTAACCCCTAATCTGCCGCCCCCTACACCACCGCCACCTACATTATATTTATTAAACCCTAATCTGCCGCCTCCTACACCGCCGCCACCTACATTATATTTATTAACCCCTAATCTGCCCCCCCTACACCGCTGCCACTATATTAAATGTATTAACCCCTAAACCTAAGTCTAACCCTAACACCCACTAACTTAAATATAATTTAAATAAATCTAAATAAATATTCCTATCATTAAATAAATTATTCCTATTTAAAACTAAATACCTATAAAATAAACAGTATCTTCAAGGGGTTAGTGTTAGGCTTTTTTCAGGGGGTATTGGGTGGGTTTTAGAGTAGGGTTGGTTGTGTGGGTGGTGGGTTTTAATGTTGGGGGGGTTGTAATTTTTTTTTAAAGGTAAAAGAGCTGATTACTTTCGGGCAATGCCCCACAAAAGGCCCTTTTAAGGGCTATTTGTAATTTAGTGTAGGGTAGGGCTTTTTTTATTTTGGGGGAGCTTTTTTATTTTGTTAGGGGTATTAGATTAGGTGTAATTAGATTAAAAATCTTGTAATTTGTTTATTATTTTCTGTAATTTAGCGTTTGTTTTTGTACTTTATTTTACAGGTATATTTGTATTTATTTTAACTAGGAAGTTATTAAATAGTTAATAACTATTTAATAACTATTGTACCTAGTTAAAATAAATACAAAGTTGCCTGTAAAATAAAAATAAACCCTAAGCTAGCTACAATGTAACTATTAGTTATATTGTAGCTAGCTTAGGGTTTATTTTATAGGTAAGTATTTAGTTTTAAATAGGAATAATTTATTTAATGATAGGAATATTTATTTAGATTTATTTAAATTATATTTAAATTAGGGGGTGTTAGGGTTAGGTTTAGGGGTTGATAAATTTAATATAGTGGCGGCGGTGTAGGGGGTGGCAGATTAGGGGTTGATAAGTATAATGTAGGTGGCGGCGGTGTAGGGGGGGCAGATTAGGGGTTAATAAGTATAATATAGGTGGCAGCGGTGTAGGGGGGGAAGATTGGGGGTTAATATGTATAATGTAGGTGGCGGTGGTGTAGGGGGCGGCAGATTAGGGGTTAATAAGTATAATGTAGGTGGCGGCGGTGTAGGGGGCAGCAGATTAGGGGTTAATAAGTATATTGTAGGTGGCAGCGGTGTAGGGGAAGGCAGATTAGGGGTTAATAAGTATAATATAGGTGGGGGCAGTGTAGGGGGGGCAGATTAGGGGTTAATAAGTATAATATAGGTGGGGGCAGTGTAGGGGGGGGCAGATTAGGGGTGTTTAGACTCGGGGTACATGTTAGAGTGTTAAGTGTAAACATTACCATAGGAATCAATGGGATATCGGGCAGCAGCGAACATGAGCTTTCGCTGCTTTCAGACTCCCATTGATTCCTATGGTATCTTGAAAACCAGGTACGCTGGGCCGGAATACTGGCGAGCGTACCTGGTAAAATTTGATAACTAGCAAAAGTAGTCAGATTGTGCCGAATTTGCATTCGGAACATCTGTAATGACGTAAGCATCGATCTGTGTCCGGCGGATCGCATGTTACGTCACAAAATTCTACTTTTGCCGGTCTGTAGGGTTTGATAACTAAGGGGAATCAGGCTCGCCACAAATACGCTGCGGAATTCCAGCGTATTTGCGGTTGACGGCTTGATAAATAGATGCCAGAGCATACAATTTTAAATTTGCTTTTTAAAATTAGTATTATTTGTTATTATTATCTGATGGCCGCTGTTTCTTACATTGCAAGAAGCAGGCTCACTTGTGCAAATCTGTTACACAGGGGCTCCAAAGCAGCTTATGCTGCTCAGTACATGGAGACCTATGTATAATAGCACATAAACACAAACTCACACATATTTCCAAGTTACTTCCATTTTTCCTGCCCTTTGTATCATGTGACAGTCATCAGCCAATCACAAAAAACATGCATATACACTGTGAACTCTTGCACATGCTCTGTGCACATTTTGAAAACAGAAATAAACTGCAATTTCTTTATTTTAAAATGCATGATCCATCTAAATCATAAAAAGTTTAATTTTGACTTTAGTGTTCTTTTAAATGTAAGGTTTATTTTCTTGTTTAGTTTTATTATCTTTTACAGTTATATATTGACTTTCTATGAATAATTGTGTGTTGTGGAATTGTGTAGTTATGAACTTTTACTTATAAACAAAAATATTTAAACAATTAATTGTACCTTGCAGCTGAGCATGTTAAAGGGACAGTCTACACCAGAGTTTTTATTGTTTAAAAAGATAGATAATCCATTTATTACCCATTCCCTAGTTTTGCACAACCAACACCGTTATATAAATACACTTTTTACCTCTGTGATTACTTTGCATCTAAGCCTCTGCAAACTTCTACCTTATTTCAGTTCTTTTGACAGACATCTATTTTAGCCAATCAGAGCTGGCTCACCTGAACTACATGTGCGTGAGCACAGTGTTATCTATATGACACACATGAATTAACACCATCTAGTGGTGAAAAACTGTCAAAATGCCCTGAGAGAAGAGGCGGCCTTCAAGGGCTTAGAAATTAGCATATGAACCTCCAAGGTTTAGCTTTCAACTAAGAATACCAAGAGAACAAAGCAAAATTGGTGATAAAAGTATATTGGAAAATTGTTTAAAATTACATTCTCTATCTGAATCATAAAAGTTTATTTTAGACTAGACTGTCCCTTTAATACAAATGTCAATGGTTATTTGGTTTATGTAGTTACTGTGACAACAGGTGAACGCAAACCAGTTCATAAGTACAACAGAAAACAGAAATACTTTCTGATTGAAATTGTTTTGAATGCATGGAAGAGCTTTCCAATAGAGCTGAAAGGACAAAACTAGTAAGTTTAGAGAAGATAAAAAAATACAGTGTGAGAAACATTCCAAGACCTGTCCTTGTGGAATCCCAACAAGTTAGGAGTTCAGGATATTCAAACCTGCAAAAATAAGTCCAAGATTAAGTTCAATTTCTTCATGGAAATAGTTAATCAAAATAATGTATTAGGAGTTTTTAAGAAGGCAGAGCTGAGAATGAATTATACGGTTCCTCTAGCAGTTGGTGCCTGGAGCTGTGCTTGTCTCGGGCACGCTCAGCTGCCGCCCCGCAGGCCTAACTTTGCTGCTCTGAGACACCAGCTGCTCCTCACAAGAGAGCAACCTACTACTGATTCACACACCCCTAACGCACACAGAACTATGCTCCAGGGAATGGACTCAAAGCCTTTGGAATCTGTCCAGAAATGTTGTGGCGCCAGAGGAGTGACGTATCCACACCCACTGGGTATAAACCCATAGGCACTATGGGTGCCAATATAACCAGGCTCAACAGGGCATATCCATCCTCCTGCCCACTCTGGTTGTGACTCCACGGCCTATTGCTGGATTTTTTCTACTCTGGCACATCTAATTGTTTTTCTTTATTTAACTCATTCTGTCCAGATTTTTTTTATATACTTTAACCACCTCTATAAAGGATCCCATTGAATACACACGCTTCAGAACATGGGTGTAAGCAAGGGGTGTATTTTTGCATAGGCCAACTAGACCTGTGTCTAGGAAAGGAGAATTAAAGTTATGATAAATGGACTTTAATCGATCACTTCTAATGAAGATGTGCTGTAACTTACTTTTCAATCTAGCCATGCTATTCTAATACCCTGCCTACCCGCCGCCCACTTCAAAACCCTTTTTTTTAATTTTGTGAGATAATTGGCATTCTAGCTAAAAAAAAAATTGTGTGAGTGCTGTACAACCTTACAGTTGGGAATACTTCACCCGACCACCAGGAGGAGGCAAAGACACCCCAAAACAGAACTTCAAATATTCCTCCCTCTTCCGTCTCTCTCCCAGAACTATGTATTGTCCAGATAAAAAAGAAAGAAGGACCAGGTAAAACTGCCACAACTGAGAAACACACAGAGGGGGGGGGGGGGGGTTGTGGACTCTCACAACCAAGAGAGAAATACATTTATCAGGTAAGCATAAATTATGTTTTTTTTCTAGTTGTGAAAGTACACAACCTTACACTTGGGAACCTATACCCAAGCTAAGAAGTACACAGAAGAAAAGGAAAGGGGAGGGGGGAGAACAGGCAGACACCTATTTTCCAGGAATCACTGCCTGTAATATCCTCCTTCCAAAAACGGCCTCTGCTGAGTCAAAAACATCAAACTGGTAAAATTTGGTAAAAGTATGAAGGGAACACAGTGTTGCCGCCCTGCAAATTTGTTCGTGCCATAGAGAGACACGTGACAACCAAATCAAATCCGGCCATGCAGGAGCTATGAGAATGTCTGAAGTCCTTTTGTGTGACAGGTGAGCTACTACCTGTGGTAGAAGAACAATTGGATGAAAGATATACACTAGCTGGTATTGCCAAGGAGCTGTCAACACATCCACTGAAGGTTAATAAAGACTAGAAGTGAGCGCTGGAGATAGAATCCTGCTACCTCTGTTAAAACCCTCAAATTTCAACCAGATAGAATAGTTACAGAAAGAAGAGGAGCGCTAAATGCACGGATACAATTTAATAAATTAGTAGCATATAGTTTCAAAATCACATATATTTAAAATAATGTCAATGTAAAAATAGTAAAAAAAAGTCAGGACGTCTCCTGGTATAAAAAGTATATAAAAAACTAAGATCAAACCTTATCAATATAAAGACCCAGTATTACAGAATTTCTAGGAAAATGTTCGACATTTACATTTGAACAAACTCTCTCAACATATATATTTGTTGAATAAGGGCAAAGATGCTGTTTAGCAAGATAGTAACAAAGTCCCAAATATTATATGAGGACCATATGAGACAAAATGATTATATGAATAACCACCAATATTAGAGGAGGGCAAGCGTTATATAGCGTGATTATGAAAGAAAAAGTTAATGTCGCAAATACTTATTATCATCTATGATGGATTCTATAACTTCAGGAATGAGCCGATATTGGCAAAGTACCTTTATCCGTTGACCGAGTGAATGATGCTGTTAATGCTGTAATTAGTTTTTTTCCGGTGCCTCTCAGCGGCTTTGTCCGCATCCAAGAGGGCAGTAAATGACGTTTGATTACAGCGTGTTGGTCGTGTCTTCGGTACTTCTCAGCAGCTCTGTCCGCATCCAGGAGGGCAACCTGCAGCGTATGTGTGCTGCGTGAGTATCACCTGACTCGTGTGTGCTCCACGTGACTCTGGTTCCGTCCCAGTTGACAGTTCTGTCAATCTGATGAGAAAGTTACTGTAGTGCTACAGTTTCAAATGATGAATCAGCAAAAAAAAAAGCAAAAATAAAGAAAAATGTCCCCAATAATCTAACATTTATAGAAAGATCCATACTTAGAGAACTCCAAAACAATAAAGAAATAATAGTGAAACCTGCTTACAAAGTTCTAATGGACAGAATTAATTATATAGCAGAAGCAGATAGATTACTGGGAGATATAGAAACATATAAAAAAAAGTATCACTAGATCCAACTGAATTTTTTTTAACAAGTTTAATGAAATTATTAGACGATGCCAAACAAAAGGACATTTTGAATATAAAAGAATATAATGTTTTAAATCCCAAATTTCCAAGAATGCCAATCTTTTATTTTCTGCCCAAAATTCACAAAAATCCCTCCAACCCACCTGGAAGACCCATAATCTCTGGGATTAATTCTCTAATCACAAATCTTTCACAATATATAGATGGTTTCCTTCAGGGATATGTCAGACAACTTCCATCTTATTTAAAAGATACTACAGATATTCTTAGAAATCTAGAATTATTAGAATGGAAAAGTGACTATATATTGGTGACTTGCGACGTTTCGTCGCTTTACACAAGCATTGATCATGAACTGGGTATACAGGCTGTTTTTAAATACCTACAAAAAGATTCCACACTCAGAGATACACAAAAAGATTTTATCCTTGAAGGTATAATATTTATTCTACATCAAAACTATTTTTCTTTTAATGGAACCTAATCTTTACAGAAAAGGGGAACAGCAATGGGCATACGATTTGCATGCCAACCTCTTTATGGGGTTATGGGAGGAGTCTTTCTTCCCTGAATATGAGCTGGGTGTGAATCTTGTGCTTTATAAGAGATATATTGACGATATATTTGTCTGGAAAGGCAACACTGTAGAATTGGAACAATTACTGTTGGACATGATAATAATAATATAGGTTTAAGTTTCACCAATCAATATAGTCCAAATCATATAACCTTTCTAGATCTAGAAATAGACATCGTTGAAGAACAAATAGTTACATCCACGCACTTTAAATAAATCGATTCCAACAATTTTATTCATTATAATAGTTGCCATTTGAAACGCTGGAAAGACAATATACCAAAGGGCCAGTATATACATATAAAAAGAAACTGCTCAAAGACTTCAGATTATGATAAACAAATAGAAGTACTAAAAGAGAGATTCAGTGAAAAGGGTACCATACAGATATTATGCTACAAGCTAAGTCAGAAGTAGACAAAATAGATAGAACAACACTTTTAACTTATAAGAATAAAAATACTAACAAACTTGAAGATAACCTTAAACTAAATGTCCCTTTTATTACCAATTGCAATGCAGATAATGTAATTTTTTTTTTAAAACATAATAATTGGAGACAAAATAATAGAACAACCTAATATTATATACAAGAAAGCTGGAACTATAAAAAGTGCCCTAGCTCCAAGTGAACTGCAACAGAAAAACACACGTAGTATAGAAAGTAGTATACAGGGCAACACATTAAAATTATTTTTTCCTTGCTTTAGATGCAGGTCTTGTAAACATAGTCATACAATTTAAAGTATTGAATCTCCCACTAATAAATTCAAATGAAACATTAAAGAAACCATTAGATGTCAAGACAAATATGTAGTATATATCATTGAATGTTCGTTGAAATTTTTTCATATAGGAGAAACTACTAGAACCCTCAGAGAGAGGATCAGAGAACATCTTTCCTGTACAGATAGAGGAAATCTAGATACTGTCTTATACACTTATTTTAGGGAAATTCATGCCAATAATGTAAAAGATTTGAAATTTTGGGGAGTGATGAAATTAATACCAAATTGGAGAGAAGGGGATAAAGAACAATACTTACTAAAAAACAGAATTTATGTTTACCTGATAAATTACTTTCTCCAACGGTGTGTCCGGTCCACGGCGTCATCCTTACTTGTGGGATATTCTCTTCCCCAACAGGAAATGGCAAAGAGCCCAGCAAAGCTGGTCACATGATCCCTCCTAGGCTCCGCCTACCCCAGTCATTCGACCGACGTTAAGGAGGAATATTTGCATAGGAGAAACCATATGGTACCGTGGTGACTGTAGTTAAAGAAAATAAATTATCAGACCTGATTAAAAAACCAGGGCGGGCCGTGGACCGGACACACCGTTGGAGAAAGTAATTTATCAGGTAAACATAAATTCTGTTTTCTCCAACATAGGTGTGTCCGGTCCACGGCGTCATCCTTACTTGTGGGAACCAATACCAAAGCTTTAGGACACGGATGAAGGGAGGGAGCAAATCAGGTCACCTAAATGGAAGGCACCACGGCTTGCAAAACCTTTCTCCCAAAAATAGCCTCAGAAGAAGCAAAAGTATCAAACTTGTAAAATTTGGTAAAAGTGTGCAGTGAAGACCAAGTCGCTGCCCTACATATCTGATCAACAGAAGCCTCGTTCTTGAAGGCCCATGTGGAAGCCACAGCCCTAGTGGAATGAGCTGTGATTCTTTCGGGAGGCTGCCGTCCGGCAGTCTCGTAAGCCAATCTGATGATGCTTTTAATCCAAAAAGAGAGAGAGGTAGAAGTTGCTTTTTGACCTCTCCTTTTACCTGAATAAACAACAAACAAGGAAGATGTTTGTCTAAAATCCTTTGTAGCATCTAAATAGAATTTTAGAGCGCGAACAACATCCAAATTGTGCAACAAACGTTCCTTCTTTGAAACTGGTTTTGGACACAGAGAAGGTACGATAATCTCCTGGTTAATGTTTTTGTTAGAAACAACTTTTGGAAGAAAACCAGGTTTAGTACGTAAAACCACCTTATCTGCATGGAACACCAGATAAGGAGGAGAACACTGCAGAGCAGATAATTCTGAGACTCTTCTAGCAGAAGAAATCGCAACTAAAAACAAAACTTTCCAAGATAATAACTTAATATCAACGGAATGTAAGGGTTCAAACGGAACCCCCTGAAGAACTGAAAGAACTAAATTGAGACTCCAAGGAGAAGTCAAAGGTTTGTAAACAGGCTTGATTCTAACCAGAGCCTGAACAAAGGCTTGAACATCTGGCACAGCTGCCAGCTTTTTGTGAAGTAATACCGACAAGGCAGAAATCTGTCCCTTCAGGGAACTTGCAGATAATCCTTTTTCCAATCCTTCTTGAAGGAAGGATAGAATCCTAGGAATCTTAAACTTGTCCCAAGGGAATCCTTTAGATTCACACCAACAGATATATTTTTTCCAAATTTTGTGGTAAATCTTTCTAGTTACAGGCTTTCTGGCCTGAACAAGAGTATCGATAACAGAATCTGAGAATCCTCGCTTCGATAAAATCAAGCGTTCAATCTCCAAGCAGTCAGCTGGAGTGAAACCAGATTCGGATGTTCGAACGGACCCTGAACAAGAAGGTCTCGTCTCAAAGGTAGCTTCCAAGGTGGAGCCGATGACATATTCACCAGATCTGCATACCAAGTCCTGCGTGGCCACGCAGGAGCTATCAAGATCACCGACGCCCTCTCCTGATTGATCCTGGCTACCAGCCTGGGGATGAGAGGAAATGGCGGGAACACATAAGCTAGTTTGAAGGTCCAAGGTGCTACTAGTGCATCCACTAGAGCCGCCTTGGGATCTCTGGATCTGGCCCCGTAGCAAGGAACTTTGAAGTTCTGACGAGAGGCCATCAGATCCATGTCTGGAATGCCCCACAGGTGAGTGACTTGGGCAAAGATTTCCGGATGGAGTTCCCACTCCCCCGGATGCAATGTCTGACGACTCAGAAAATCCGCTTCCCAATTTTCCACTCCTGGGATGTGGATAGCAGACAGGTGGCAGGAGTGAGACTCCGCCCATAGAATGATTTTGGTCACTTCTTCCATCGCTAGGGAACTCCTTGTTCCCCCCTGATGGTTGATGTACGCAACAGTTGTCATGTTGTCTGATTGAAACCGTATGAACTTGGTCCTCGCTAGCCGAGGCCAGGCCTTGAGAGCATTGAATATCGCTCTCAGTTCCAGAATATTTATCGGTAGAAGAGATTCTTCCCGAGACCAAAGACCCTGAGCTTTCAGGGATCCCCAGACCGCGCCCCAGCCCATCAGACTGGCGTCGGTCGTGACAATGACCCACTCTGGTCTGCGGAACGTCATCCCTTGAGACAGATTGTCCAGGGACAGCCACCAACGGAGTGAGTCTCTGGTCCTCTGATTTACTTGTATCTTCGGAGACAAGTCTGTATAGTCCCCATTCCACTGACTGAGCATGCACAGTTGTAATGGTCTTAGATGAATGCGCGCAAAAGGAACTATGTCCATCGCCGCTACCATCAACCCGATCACTTCCATGCACTGAGCTATGGAAGGAAGAGGAACGGAATGAAGTATCCGACAAGAGTCTAGAAGTTTTGTTTTTCTGGCCTCTGTTAGAAAGATCCTCATTTCTAAGGAGTCTATAATTGTTCCCAAGAAGGGAACCCTTGTTGACGGGGAAAGAGAACTCTTTTCCACGTTCACTTTCCAGCCGTGAGATCTGAGAAAGGCCAGGACAATGTCCGTGTGAGCCTTTGCTTGAGGAAGGGACGACGCTTGAATCAGAATGTCGTCCAGGTAAGGTACTACTGCAATGCCCCTTGGTCTTAGCACCGCTAGAAGGGACCCTAGTACCTTTGTGAAAATCCTTGGAGCAGTGGCTAATCCGAAAGGAAGCGCCACGAACTGGTAATGTTTGTCCAGGAATGCAAACCTTAGGAACCGATGATGTTCCTTGTGGATAGGAATATGTAGATACGCATCCTTTAAATCCACCGTGGTCATGAATTGACCCTCCTGGATGGAAGGAAGAATAGTTCGAATGGTTTCCATCTTGAAAGATGGCACCTTGAGAAACTTGTTTAAGATCTTGAGATCTAAGATTGGTCTGAACGTTCCCTCTTTTTTGGGAACTATGAACAGATTGGAGTAGAACCCCATCCCTTGTTCTCTTAGTGGAACAGGATGAATCACTCCCATTTTTAACAGGTCTTCTACACAATGTAAGAACGCCTGTCTTTTTATGTGGTCTGAAGACAACTGAGACCTGTGGAACCTCCCCCTTGGGGGAAGTCCCTTGAATTCCAGAAGATAACCCTGGGAGACTATTTCTAGCGCCCAAGGATCCAGAACATCTCTTGCCCAAGCCTGAGCGAAGAGAGAGAGTCTGCCCCCCACCAGATCCGGTCCCGGATCGGGGGCCAATATTTCATGCTGTCTTGGTAGCAGTGGCAGGCTTCTTGGCCTGCTTTCCCTTGTTCCAGCCTTGCATTGGTCTCCAAGCTGGCTTGGCTTGAGAAGTATTACCCTCTTGCTTAGAGGACGTAGCACTTTGGGCTGGTCCGTTTTTACGAAAGGGACGAAAATTAGGTCTATTTTTCGCCTTGAAAGGCCGATCCTGAGGAAGGGCGTGGCCCTTACCCCCAGTGATATCCGAGATAATCTCTTTCAAGTCAGGGCCAAACAGCGTTTTCCCCTTGAAAGGAATGTTTAGTAGCTTGTTCTTGGAAGACGCATCAGCCGACCAAGATTTCAACCAAAGCGCTCTGCGCGCCACAATAGCAAACCCAGAATTCTTAGCCGCTAACCTAGCCAATTGCAAAGTGGCGTCTAGGGTGAAAGAATTAGCCAATTTGAGAGCATTGATTCTGTCCATAATCTCCTCATAAGGAGGAGAATCACTATCGAGCGCCTTTATCAGCTCATCAAACCAGAAACATGCGGCTGTAGTGACAGGGACAATGCATGAAATTGGTTGTAGAAGGTAACCCTGCTGAACAAACATCTTTTTAAGCAAACCTTCTAATTTTTTATCCATAGGATCTTTGAAAGCACAACTATCCTCTATGGGTATAGTGGTGCGTTTGTTTAAAGTAGAAACCGCTCCCTCGACCTTGGGGACTGTCTGCCATAAGTCCTTTCTGGGGTCGACCATAGGAAACAATTTTTTAAATATGGGGGGAGGGACGAAAGGAATACCGGGCCTTTCCCATTCTTTATTAACAATGTCCGCCACCCGCTTGGGTATAGGAAAAGCTTCTGGGAGCTCCGGCACCTCTAGGAACTTGTCCATTTTACATAGTTTCTCTGGGATGACCAACTTTTCACAATCATCCAGAGTGGATAATACCTCCTTAAGCAGAATGCGGAGATGTTCCAACTTAAATTTAAATGCAATTACATCAGGTTCAGCCTGTTGAGAAATGTTCCCTGAATCAGTAATTTCTCCCTCAGACAAAACCTCCCTGGCCCCCTCAGATTGGGTTAGGGGCCCTTCAGAGATATTAATATCAGCGTCGTCATGCTCTTCAGTAACTAAAACAGAGCAGCCACGCTTACGCTGACAAGGGTTCATTTTGGCTAAAATGTTTTTGACAGAATTATCCATTACAGCCGTTAATTGTTGCATAGTAAGGAGTATTGGCGCGCTAGATGTACTAGGGGCCTCCTGAGTGGGCAAGACTCGTGTAGACGAAGGAGGGAATGATGCAGTACCATGCTTACTCCCCTCACTTGAGGAATCATCTTGGGCATCATTGTCATTATCACATAAATCACATTTATTTAAATGAACAGGAATTCTGGCTTCCCCACATTCAGAACACAGTCTATCTGGTAGTTCAGACATGTTAAACAGGCATAAACTTGATAATAAAGTACAAAAAACGTTTTAAAATAAAACCGTTACTGTCACTTTAAATTTTAAACTGAACACACTTTATTACTGCAATTGCGAAAAAACATGAAGGAATTGTACAAAATTCACCAAATTTTCACCACAGTGTCTTAAAGCCTTAAAAGTATTGCACACCAAATTTGGAAGCTTTAACCCTTAAAATAACGGAACCGGAGCCGTTTTAACACTTTAACCCCTTTACAGTCCCTGGTATCTGCTTTGCTGAGACCCAACCAAACCCAAAGGGGAATACGATACCAAATGACGCCTTCAGAAAGTCTTTTCTAAGTATCAGAGCTCCTCTCACATGCGACTGCATGCCATGCCTCTCAAAAAACAAGTGCGCCACACCGGCGCGAAAATGAGGCTCTGCTTATGCTTTGGGAAAGCCCCAGAGAAATAAGGTGTCTAATACAGTGCCTGCCGATATTATAATATCAATATACCCAGATAAAATGATTCCTCAAGGCTAAATATGTTTTAAAACTGAATCGATTTAGCCCAGAAAAGTCTACAATCTAAATAAGCCCTTGTGAAGCCCTTATTTACCATCGTAATAAACATGGCTTACCGGATCCCATAGGGAAAAATGACAGCTTCCAGCATTACATCGTCTTGTTAGAATGTGTCATACCTGAAGCAGCAAGAGACTGCACACTGTTCCCCCAACTGAAGTTAATTGCTCTCAACAGTCCTGTGTGGAACAGCCATGGATTTTAGTTACGGTGCTAAAATCATTTTCCTCATACAAACAGAAATCTTCATCTCTTTTCTGTTTCTGAGTAAATAGTACATACCAGCACTATTTTAAAATAACAAACTCTTGATTGAATAATAAAAACTACAGTTAAACACTAAAAAACTCTAAGCCATCTCCGTGGAGATGTTGCCTGTACAACGGCAAAGAGAATGACTGGGGTAGGCGGAGCCTAGGAGGGATCATGTGACCAGCTTTGCTGGGCTCTTTGCCATTTCCTGTTGGGGAAGAGAATATCCCACAAGTAAGGATGACGCCGTGGACCGGACACACCTATGTTGGAGAAATGGAGGCAGAACTTATATACCGGATGGACACTCTCTATCCTTCAGGACTATATATAAATAAATACATCAGTGCACATGGCACAAATTGAATACATCTAGACTCTAGACTAAGATCATTGTTAATGTCTATAGTTGGAAACAGATAAGTATGCTTCTAATCTTTTCCATCAAAACATATAGCCTTTCTCTAAGTTTTATTGAAGAAATATTATAGTAATAAATAAAATGTACACTATATAGACATTAAACACCAGTGTTCATAAAATGTATTGATTGGGAGAAATAGATTCATTAAATGTTTTTATAGATTAGATAGCATTATATGTATTAATTTATTACATTTATACTGTATTTATGAATATTGTCAAACTACATTGTCCATATTGCGGAATAGGACAAACTAATAGCTTTGTATATAATACTGTATTAAAGGGCAATGAGGCAATACCACCGAAGACACGACCAACACGCTGTAATCAGACGTCATTAACCGCCCTCTTGGATGCGGAAAAAGCTGGAAAAAACGAATTACAGCATTAACAGCATCATCCACTCGGTCAAAGGATAAAGGTACTTTGCCAATATCGGCTCATTCCTGAAGTTATAGAATCCATCATAGATGATAAGTATTTGCGACATTAACTTTTTCTTTCATAATCATGCTTTATAACGCTTGCCCTCCTCTAATATTGGTGGTTATTCATATAATCATTTTGTCTCATATGGTCCTCATATAATATTTGGGACTTTGAGGCCGAATTATCAAGTGTCTGTCAGACCTGATCCGATAGTACGGATCAGGTCCGACAGACATCGCTGAATGCGGAGAGCAATACACTCTCCATATTCAGCATTGCACCAGCAGCTCACAAGAGCTGCTGGTGCAACGCCGCCCCCTGCAGACTCGCGGCCAATCGGCCGCCAGCAGGGAGGTGTCAATCAACCCGATCGTACTCGATCGTGTTGAATTGCGGCGATTCCTGTCCGCCTCATCAGAGCAGGCGGACAGGGTTATGGAGCAGCGGTCTTTAGACCGGTGCTCCATAACTTGTGTTTCTGGCAAGTCTGAAGACTCACCAGAAACACGGGCCCTCAAGCTCCATCCGGAGCTTGATAAAAGGGCCTCCATGTTACTATCTTTCTAAACAGCATCTTTGCCCTTATTCAACAAATATATATGTTGAGAGAGTTTGTTCAAATGTAAATGTCGAACATTTTCCTAGAAATTCTGTAATACTGGGTCTTTATATTGATAAGGTTTGATCTTAGTTTTTTATATACTTTTTATACCAGGAGACGTCCTTTTTTTACTATTTTTACATTGACATTATTTTAAATATATGTGATTTTGAAACTATATGCTACTAATTTATTTAATTGTATTTAATTTAGCGCTCCTCTTCTTTCTGTAACACATCCACTAAATCCGCCTGAGGATCCCTCTACCGCGAACCGAGGAAGCTTATGATTAAGATGGGATGCCATCAGATCTATCTCCGGTCGACCCCAGAGATCCACCAGCCTGTTGAAAACTTCCTGATTTAGCGACCATCCCCCCGGATGGAAAGCCTGATGACTTAGATAATCGGTTTCCCAGTTGTCCACCTCTGAAATGTGAACTGCAGAATTGGAACACTGATGTCTTTCCTCCAGCTCCGAATGCATGAGACTTCCTACATTGCTAGAGGACTTCTCGTGCCTCCCTGATGGTTTATGTAAGCCACTGTCATGACACTATCCGACTGGTAATGAAGGAAAGGAAACACTCTTTGGACCTTTGCCATGAAATATCTGCAGAATTGTTTTTAAGCTCTGTTGCTTAAGTTTTGCTGAAAGAATAAATAAAGAAGAAAATTGCTTTTGAAGGATCGCTGTGTATTTTCGTCTGTTTGCTGCATACTCTTAGTTGAGGGGAAGACAGAAAAGCCTTAAACATTGCTCCGAGTTCTAGAATATTGAAGGGTAAAAGAGCGTCCTGAAAGGACCAAACACCATGAGCCCTCTGTCCTTTCCAAACCATACACCAACCGTATAGGCTTGCATCTGTGCTTATAATCTACCACTTTGGTCTGAGGAAAGATACCCCTCTCGACAGATGAACCGGGAAAATCCACCAAGAGAGGCAATCTCTGACTCCCTGATCTAACTGAATGGACTGAGATAGATCTGAATGGTCTCCATTCCATTGCCTCAGCATACAAAGCTGCCCCGGACATAAATAGAACCTTACAAACAGAATTGTGTCCGAGGCAGCCACCATCAACCCTATCACGTCCAAGCATTGAGCCACAGAAGGTAGCTGAATAGATTGCAGTCTCTGACAAGCCGAGTGTAACTTGAGATTGCATTGGTTTGTCAGAAAAATGCTTAACTCTTATGAATCTAAGATGAGTCCCAAAAAACAGCTCTTTTGCTGGGAACCAATCAGCTCTTGGGCACATTTACTTTCCACCCAATGCGAGCAAAGAAACCACAACATATTCTCTTTGCAGTTGAGCTAAATGTAAAGATGGAGCTTGAACCAAGATATGATCCAAAGTATGGGGCTACTGAAACCCCCTGGGATCTGACTACCGGCAAAAAAGCTCCTAAGACCTCGGTGAAATCATGTGGCGATGTTGCCAACCAAACGGTAGGGCTCCGAATTGATAAAGCTTGTCCAGAAAATCAAACCTTAGAAATCTTCAGGTCTACTGTTGTCATGAATTGACCTGAAACTACCAAAGGCAGAATGGACCTTATAGTCTTCCATTTTGAAGAAAGGTACTTGCAAGAACCTGTTTAGGATCTATAAATCTAAGATAGGTCTGAAGGTTCCCTCTTTTTTTTGAACAATGAACAGATTTGAGTAAAATCCCATCCCTTACTCTCCTGCAGGGACTGGAAAAATCACAAATCTTCCACACACCGAAGAAAGACTGACCTTTTCTCTGGCCTTCTGGAGATGTGAGACAGAATAAACCTGCCCTGAGGAAGACAAGACCTGAAATCTATTTTGTAGCCCTGTGACACTATGTCCAGAACCAACAAATCCTGGAAATGTTTGGCAAAGTCGTCCCAAAAAAGATTTAATCTGACCCCCCCTACCGAGTCTCAATCGGGGGCCACCCCTTCATGCGGACTTGTTGTCCAAGTAGGTCAAGTGGCATCTGATGTATGGGAAGTGGGCAACCTCTGACCCTTGTTCTGATGAAAGGAACAAAACTTATTGTTTGATTTCACCTTAAGCATAGACTTCTTTTCCTGAGGTAAGAAAGCTCCTTTCCCTCCCTTGACTGCAGAGATAATGGAGTCTAACTCAGGACCAAATAAGGTCTTTCCCTTAAAAGCCAAAGTCAAGAGCTTGGACCTTGAAACCATATGAGCAGACCAGGCCTTTATCCAAAGAGCCCTACGCATAAAACAGCTAACGCTGTATTCTTAGCGTTGATGCAAATAATCTGAATAACAACATCACAAATTAATGTGTTTGCCCTCTTCAGACATTGACTGCGTTCCTGAATATCTTCTAGCGGAGATTCTACAAAGATCAGATCATTTAGAGAATCACACCAAAAGGCAGCTGCACACCTGCTACCGCCGTGATTCCAACTGCTGGTTGAAACATCAAGCCACCCTGTAAGAAAGCTTTCCTTAGAAAACACTCCAATTTTCTATCCATTGGATCTTTAAAGGAAGTACTATCCACTAAGGGAATAGTGGTTCTCCTGGCCAACATGGATATTACTCTATCCACCTTTGGAACAATACCTCATAACTCCAAATTAGCAAATGAAACAGGGAATATTTTTTTAAATGCAGGGGAAGTTGTAAAAGGGACCCCCCACACCTCACATGTACCTCAGTCTAATGTATAGCCAAGCAAGTGAGGTAAGAAAAAGGAATAAGAGCCATAAAAGAAGCAGGAAAAAAAAGATGTGCTGAAGAAAAAACTAACCCCAGAAAAACTAGGTGGGGTGTCTTGTGGACTCTCACCACCAAGAAAGAAAGACATTTATGAGGTAAGCATAAATTATGTTTTCTTTCATACAGGCAGTAAGAGTTCCTAATCCCTTACTCTTGGGAAGTAATACCCAATCTGTGGAGTCCATAAGTAATAACATAAAGGAAGGGATTTAAAAACATAAAATAAAAAATAAAAAAAATAAAAAATAAATCCACAACCCCAATAATAATTTTTTTTTTTTTAATGCACTTAAAATAAGCAAAGAGGCAAAAACGTCAAACTGAGATAACTGCCTGAAAAACCTTTCTACCAAAGGCTGCTTCTGAAGAAGCAATACCATCAAAATAGTAGAATTTAGAAAAAATATGCAAAGAAAACCAAGTAGCTACCTTGCATATTTTATCAACTAAAGCCTCATTCTTTAAAACCCAAGAAGTGGCAATTGACCTAGTAGAAAGAGCAGTAATCTGCTGCGGTGGAGGCTGACCCGCATCAAATAAGCTTTGTGAATCAAAAGTTTGAACCAAGAGGCTAAAGAAATAGCAGGGGCCTTCTTACCTTTCCTAGGACAAGAAAAAAGAACAAACAAACTAGAAGTTTGTCTAAAATCCTTAGTAGCATTAACATATTCCAATGCCCTAAGAACAAGGGACCACTCCCCTGGATATAGAGATCGACGACTGAGAAAATCTGCCTCCCAATTGTTCTCCTGGGATATGAATTGTAGAGACTAGACAAGAATTTGTTTCTGCCTAGGACAGAATCTGAGACAACCAGGAATTGAGAATTCCCCCTGATGGTTGATATAAGCTACTGCTGTGACATTGTCTGTCTGGAAACGGAGATGAGACTTCCTTTTCAACAGAAGCCAAACTTGAAGGGCCCTAAAAATGACCTTTTCAATTGATAACATTGATTAGTAACCTCACCTCCCGAGAATCCCAAACTCATTGTGCTGTCAAAGACCCCCAGACAGCTTTCCAACCTGAAAGATTTGCATCTGTAGTGATCACAGTCCACATAGGATGAGCAAAAGAAGCCCCCTGAATAATGAACTGATTATCCTACCACCAAGATAGAGACTGGTTGGGATCCAAAAATATCTTTTGAGACAGATGAATATAATTCCTGCACCATTGATGCAGCATATAAAGCTGAAGAGGCCTCATGTGAAATTGAGCAAATGGAATTGCATCTGAGGCTGCAATCATGAGACCTTGTACTTCCATACACAGAGCCACTAAAGGAAACAAGAGAGACTGAAGGTTTAGACAAGCTGAAACCAATTTTAACCTTCTCTGCTCTGTTAGGGAAAGACTCATGGATACTGAGCATATTTGGAAACCTAACAAAGTTAAGTTACCTTTGTCTGGGGAACCAAAGAACTCTTTGAAACATTGATCCTCCAACCATGCTGTTGAAGAAACAATAAGAGTCGGTTGGTGTGAGATACTGCTGATACTGGAGCTTGAACCAAGATGTTGTCCATGTATGGAAACCCTGCAATACCCTGAGACCTGATCACACACAAAAGGGCACCCAAAACCTTTGTGAATATTCTTAGAGCTGTAGCCAGACCAAATGGAAGAGCAACAAATTGAAAATGTCTGTCCAGAAAGGTCAAACCTCAGAAACTGGAAATTATTTCTGTGAATAGGAACATGAAGGTAAGCATCCTTTAAATCTATTGTGGACATAAACTGAGCTAGCTGAACAAAAGGCAGAATAGACCTGATAGTTTCCATTCTGAAAGATGGAATCCAGTTCAGAGCCTTTTGATCGAGAACTGGCCTGAAAGTACCTTTCCCCTTTGAACAGTGAAGAAATTTGAATAAAATACCATCCTCTGTTCCTGCAAAGGAACTGGAACAATCACTCCTATATCTTCCAGATCTGAGACAGACTGAAGAAAAGCTTGAGCTTTTACAGGATTCCTTGGAACATTGGACAGAAAGAAAAGTTCCTATGGGAGGCCTTGTTCTGAATTCTATTCAATATCCCTGAGAAACAATATTCCAAATACAAGGATCTGGAACATACTGTAATTAAGTCTCCTGCCCCCTACCAGAACGTCTGGATCGGGCCCGCACCTTCATGCAGTTTTGATGGTAGGGATAGATTTCTTATCCTGAAGGATGCAGCTTAAGCAAAAGTAAGACTTTAAGATGAATAAGGTGTAGACTGTCTCTTTAAAAGAAGTAATGTTTTCCAAAGGAATAGTAGTATGTTTAGGCAGAAATTGCCCCATCCACCTTGGGAACTGTTTCCCATAAATCTAAATTAGCATCAGGTAAAGGATATAACTTTTTAAACCTTGCAGAAGGAGTAAAATGGCTTAGCCCATTCTCTAGAAATCATGTCAGAGACAACATTAGGACTAGGGAGAACCTCAGGGAGATTAAAGGGACAGTCTACACCAGAATATTTATTGTTTTAAAAGATAGACAATCCCTTTATTACCCATTCTCTAGTTTTTCATAACCAACACAGTTATAAGTATACACATTTTACCTCTTTGATTATCTTCTATCTAAGCCCCTGCAAACTGTCCCTTATTTCAGTTCTTTTGACAGACTTGCATTTTAGCCAATCAGTGCTGGCTCATAGGAACCCCATGTGCGTGAGCACAGTGTTATCTATATGAAACACATGAACAAACACCCTCTAGTGGTGAAAAACTGTCAAAATGCCCTGAGCTAAGAGGCGGCCTTCAAGGGCTTAGAAATTAGCATATGAACCTCCTAGATTTAGCTTTCAACTAAGAATACCAAGAGAACAAAGCAAAATTGGTGAAATTAAAGTAAATTGGAAAATTGTTTAAAATGACATGCTCTATCTGAATGACAATTTGTTTTGGACTAGACTGTCCCTTTAACAGCAGTTATAAAAACTGAATTTAAATGATTACAAGGTTTATCATCAGAAACTTTAGGATCTTTAAACCCTAAAGTAATTAAGACCTCTTTTAAAAGAGAACAAATATGTTTAACTTTACACAAAAAAGAGAATATATCAGGTTCAGCATCAGATGATGAATACTCACCCCCAGAGGAAACTTCACCATCTGAAGACAAATTGGTATCCCTGGTCTCAGGGTACATAGCACTTTTAGAAGGTAAAATCTGAACTGACCTTTTACGCTTGTTTGAAGGTGGGAGAGCAGCCAAAACCTCAGAAACTGCAGCCTTGGTAAAAAAATTACTGACAGGAGGCACTACCTCAGCATACCTGCTGCACCAATGGTAGTTCCACTCTATCACTATTATCTCTTTCTCCCTCTTTAAATCCTTGATTATCACCTTTATTTTCCCGCCTTCCATGAACCTGCTTGGCTGCCACATGCAAAGCTATTACTGGATAACCCCCTTGACAATCTATAACAGTCACAGAGCAGTGATTTTACCCCACCGTGGCTGCCAGCAACAGAGAGCAGCATCTTTACCAAGTGATTGCCAGTAACACACACTACCAGGTGATTGCCAGTAACACACACTACCAAGCGATTGCCAGTAACACACACTACCAGGTGATTGCCAGTAACACACACTACCAAGCGATTGCCAGTAACACACACTACCAAGCGATTGCAAGTAACACACACTACCAGGTGATTGCCAGTAATACACACAGAGCGGTGGTTTTACTCCCTTGGCTTCAAGTAACACACAAGGCAAAGAACTGTTAGCTCAACTGATTGCCAGTAACATAAGAAGTAGGGATTTAACCATTTGTGTCAGTAATACACATATCAGTGGTATATTAACACCAAAGTGTACTTTTTGCTATAAGAGTCCAGTTTATTATTTTTCTAATATACATTTTATTGGACAGCTGGTTCAAATATCTTGGTGTGGGGGGGTGTGCAAAATTTGGATAATCTGGGCAGGATTTTGATGTTTCGGGACAGATTTTTCTGTGAGAATTTTTCTGCAAGTTCCAAGTTATTTGTAATTAAAAATGTACTAAAATAACACAAACAGTGTATTGTGCATTGCTCTTGATTACGTTTCCACTTCTATACTGTATTTTGAATTGTCCTATGTAGGTTATCTGTTTCTTGAATATTTAAAGGGACACTGAACCCAAAAAATTTTCTTTCATGATTCAGATAGAGCATGACATTTTAAGCAACTTTCTAATTTACTCCTATTATCAAATTTTTTTCGTTCGCTTGCTATCTTTATTTTAAAAGCAGGAATGCCTGCTGCTGCCTCTAAGACAGCATGAAGGAACGACCCCCTATCCGGTAACGGATCTAGTAGGGGGCAGACTTTCACTCTTCGCCCAGGCGTGGGCAAGAGATGTTCAGGATCCCTGGGCCTTGGAAATTATATCCCAGGGATATCTTCTGGACTTCAAAGCTTCCCCCCCAAAAGGGAGATTTCACCTTTCACAATTATCTGCAAACCAGATAAAGAGTGAGGCATTCTTACACTGTGTACGAGACCTCCTAGTTATGGGAGTGATCCATCCAGTTCCAAAGGAGGAACAGGAACAGGGTTTTTACTCAAATCTGTTTGTGGTTCCCAAAAAAGAGGGAACCTTCGGATCGATTTTGGATCTAAAGATCTTAAACAAATTCCTCAAAGTTCCGTCGTTCAAGATGGAAACTATTCGTACCATCCTATCACTGATCCAGGAGGGTCAATATATGACTACAGTGGATCTAAAGGATGCTTATCTTCACATTCCGATACACAAAGATCATCATCGGTTTCTCAGGTTTGCCTTTCAAGACAGGCATTACCAGTTGTAGCTCTTCCCTTTGGATTAGCTACAGCCCCAAGAATCTTTACAAAGGTTCTAGGGTCGCTTTTGGTGGTCCTAAGGCCGCGGGGCATAGCAGTAGCCCCTTATTTAGACGACATCCTGATACAGGCGTCAAACTTCCAAATTGCCAAGTCTCATACGGACGTAGTACTGACATTTCTGAGGTCGCATGGGTGGAAAGTGAACGAGGAAAAGTGTTCTCTATCCCCACTCACAAGAGTTTCTTTTCTAGGGACTCTGAAAGATTCTGTAGAAATGAAAATTTACCTTGACGGAGTCCAGGTTATCAAAGCTTCTAAATTCCTGTTGGGTTCTTCATTCCATTCCGCGTCCTTTGGTGGCTCAGTGTATGGAAGTAAACGGCTTAATGGTAGCGGCAATGGACATAGTGCCGTTTGCACGCTTACATCTCAGACCGCTGCAACTATGCAGGCTCAGTCAGTGGAGCGGGGATTACACAGATTTGGCCCCTCAACTGAATCTGGACCAAGAGACCAGGGATCCTCTTCCCTGGTGGCTATCTCGGGTCCATCTGTCCAAAGGTATGACCTTCGCAGGCCAGATTGGACTATTGTAACAACAAATGCCAGCCTTCTAGGTTGGGGTGCAGTCTGGAACTCCCTGAAGGCTCAGGGATCGTGGACTCAGGAGGAGTCTCTCCTTCCAATAAATATTCTGGAACTAAGAGCGATATTCAAGGCTCTTCAGGTTTGGCCTCAGTTAGCAACTCTGAGGTACATCAGATTTCAGTCGGTCAACATCACGACTGTAGCTTACATCAACCATCGAGGGGGAACAAGAAGTTCCCTAGAGATGTTAGAAGTTTCAAAAATAATTCACTGGGCAGAGATTCACTCTTGCCACCTATCAGCTATCCATATCCCAGGTGTAGAGCACTGGGAGGCGGATTTTCTAAGTCGTCAGACTTTTCATCCGGGAGAGTGGGAACTCCATCCGGA
This sequence comes from Bombina bombina, assembly GCF_027579735.1. Classification (NCBI taxonomy): domain Eukaryota; kingdom Metazoa; phylum Chordata; class Amphibia; order Anura; family Bombinatoridae; genus Bombina; species Bombina bombina. The sequence continues at coordinate 69,953,013 of NC_069510.1, forward strand.
GGTATTTGCACAACTGATTCTCCGTTGGGGCAAACCAGAACTGGAATTCATGGCGTCTCGCCAGAACGCCAAGCTTCCGTGTTACGGATCCAGGTCCAGGGATTCCAAGGCGACACTGATAGATACTCTAGCAGCGCCCTGGTCTTTCAACCTGGCTTATGTGTTTCCACCGTTTCCTCTGCTCCCTCGACTGATTGCCAAGATCAAGCAGGAGAGAGCATCAGTGATTCTGATAGCACTTGCGTGGCCACGCAGGACCTGGTATGCAGATCTAGTGGACATGTCATCCTTTCCACCATGGTCTCTGCCTCTACTTCAGGGTCCTTTCAACCATCCAAATCTAATTTCTCTGAGGCTGACTGCCTGGAGATTGAATGCTTGATTTTATCAAAGTGTGGCTTCTCCGAGTTAGTTATTGATACCTTAATACAGGCACGAAAGCCTGTCACCAGGAAAATTTACCATAAAGTATGGCGTAGATATCTTTATTGGTGTGAATCCAAGGGTTACTCATGGAGTAAGGTCAGGATTCCTAGGATTTTATCTTTTCTCCAAGAAGGTTTGGAAAAAGGATTGTCAGCTAGTTTCTTAAAGGGACAGATTTTTGCTCTGTCTATTCTTTTGCACTAGCGTCTGGCAGATGTTCCAGACGTTCAGGCATTTTGTCAGGCTTTAGTTTGAATCAAGCCTGTGTTTAAACCTGTTGGTAGCTATTTCCTCGGCTCGTAGAGTCTCTGAGCTATCTGCCTTACAATGTGATTCTCCTTATCTGATTTTTCATACGGATAAGGTAGTCCTGCGTACCAAACCTGGGTTCTTACCTAAGGTGGTATCTAACAAGAATATCAATCAAGAGATTGTGGTTCCATCCTTGTGTTACACAATTTGGACGTGGTCTGTGCTTTAAAGTTTTACTTACAAGCTACTAAAGATTTTCTTCAAACATCTGCTTTGTTTGTTGTCTACTCTGGACAGAGGAGAGGTCAAAAGGCTTTGGCAACCTCTTTTTCTTTTTGGCTAAGAAGCTTAATCCGCTTAGCCTATGAGACTGCTGGACAGCAGCCTCCTGAAAGGATTACAGCTCATTCCACTAGAGCTGTGGCTTCCACTTGGGCCTTTAAAAATGAGGCTTCTGTTAAACAGATTTGCAAGGCGGCGACTTGGTCTTCGCTTCATACTTTTTCAAAATTTTACAAATTTGATACTTTTGCTTCTTCGGAGGCTATATTTGAGAGAAAGGTTTTACAGGCAGTGGTTCCTTCCATTTAAGTTCCTGCCTTGTCCCTCCCTTCATCCGTGTACTTTAGCTTTGGTATTGGTATTCCACAAGTAATGGATGATCCGTGGACTGGATACACCTTACAAGAGAAAACACAATTTATGCTTACCTGATAAATTTATTTCTCTTGTGGTGTATCCAGTCCACGGCCCACCCTGTCATTTTAAGGCAAGTAATTTTTAAATTTAAACTACAGTAACCACTACACCCTATGGTTCCTCCTTTCTCGGCTTGTTTTCGGTCGAATGACTGGCTATGACAGTTAGGGGAGGAGCTATATTACAGCTCTGCTGTGGGTGTCCTCTTGCAACTTCCTGTTGGGAATGAGAATATCCCACAAGTAATGGATGATCCGTGGACTGGATACACCACAAGAGAAATACATTTATCAGGTAAGCATAAATTGTGTTTTTGCTGATTAGTGGAAATATCTAGGCAGTCTTTGGGAGGCGCCAAGTGAAATTGTGCAAATAAGGACAAACGGCTTTCCCAGAGGAACAAAGCTAGGAATTAGGGACTGTCCTGATTAAATAGGGACCGTTGGAAGGTCTGCTTAGTTTAGAAGGGGAGACACTTAATATACTGCATGGTTATAATTAAAGGGACACTGAACCCAAATTTTTTCTTTCGTGATTCAGATAGAGCATGCAATTTTAAGGAACTTTCTAATTTACTCCTATTATCAAATTTTCTTCGTTCTCTTGCTAACTTTATTTGAAAAAGAAGGCATCTAAGCTTTTTTGGGTTTAGAACTCTGGACAGCACTTTTTTTTTTATTGGTGGATGAATTTATCCACCAATCAGCAAGGACAACCCAGGTTGTTCACCAAAAATGGTCCTGCATCTAAACTTTCATTCTTGCATTTCAAATAAAGATACCAAGAGAATGAAGAATGAAGAAATTTTGATAATAGGAGTAAATTAGAGAGTTGCTTAAAATGCCATGCTCTATCTAAATCACGAAAGAAAACATTTGGGTTCAGTGTCCCTTCAATGCTTCAAGCACTTAATAAAAATATTAATAAAAACAAACACATAACTTACACAAAGTAAATTATCTAATCAAACTGTTAAAAGGGATACAGACTCTCATAAAAAGAAAAAAAAAACAATGACAAATGTATTGAAATGTTTCAGATTCGTTGTTTTAAATTGCCAGAAAAAAAAATCAGTGGGTGTTGCAATTATACTTTTTTTTTGTTTATAGAGTTCTTGAAGAAAAAAAAAAAAGTGTTGAAAAAATGTGAGATAAATATCAAAATGACCTCGGTGACTGCTAAAAGTATAAGAACAAACAAAGGCATATTTTATATCATTACACTGACAGATGTAAATCTACTTTGGAAAGTACTGGAAGTTTTTTTGTGTGTTTAAAAATATATCCTAGTGACAATGCAAATACTATTCTAGAGAATATAAAGAGTTTAGTTAAACACTGTCCTTATACACAGTGCACATTGGATGCACACTTTATTGTCCCATTTATAACTGTCGCAATTGGTCGCGGCAGACAAAGACACTTAGGTTACAACATGGCAGTGATCATTGCTTTATAAATACTAAACTTATTTTTTCCAATATTTAAAAAAAAAAAAAAAAAAAAATATATATATATATATACAGTATATACACACACACATATATATATACTGTATATATACAGTATATATATATATATATACACAATGTATATGATCAGTTATTTGTAGAGCGTCAACAGATTCAGCAGCGCTATAAACATGGATCTAAAATGCAAGGTAACAATTATTCTGCTTTATTCTGGAGATTAGAGGAAGCCAGTGAAGGGATTGGCAGAGAGGTGCAGCAGACGAGGAGTGACGTGTAAGGAAGATCAGCCTGACAGAGGTATTCATTATGAATTGTAAAGGAGATAGACGGCAGCTAGGGAGACCAAAGAGAATGGATTTGTAATAGTCAATGTGGGAAAAGATGAGAGAGTGGATTAAAGTCTTAGTTATGTCTTGTGTGAAAAAGTATTGAATTTTGGAGATGTTTTTAAGATGGAGGTGGCAGGAATTGGCCAACAACTGGATGTGAGGAGTGAGAGATCTGAGTCAAGTGTAACCCCAACACATTGGGCATGTGGTGTTGGGGTAATGATGCTATTATCAACAGTTATAGAAAGTTGGGGGTAGAGATTTTGGAAGAGGTTGGAAAATAAGGAATTTAAGGTAGTGAGAAAACATCCAGGATGGAATATTTTTTATATATATATATATATATATATATATATATATATATAAACACACACACACATACTCATTTGAGTTGTGGAAAACCATGAGATTAAAATCCTCTGTTACATAAAAGTAAAAGATATAGAATTATTGTATATAAAATTAGCAAATCTAGACAAGTATCCCTAGGATTAATCTGTATACATTGTTACTAATGCGCCTGGGAACTCTGGGTAAGATATGCAAATTAGATATACAATATCTCATGGATTTTAACATCCAAATACTGGTTTGTCTTGCTGCATCCACCCCATAAAGGTGATTGCTGTGTTTAAAACAGTACTTGGAAGCAAAAACCGAGAGATAGTGTATATCTTATTTTCATATCTTACCCAGAGTTCCCTGGTGCTTTGGTAACAATGTATACAGAGTACTCCTGGGGAAAAGTAAGCTGTGATACTTTCCTAGATTTGCTAATTTTCAAATAACACACCACTTTGTCCAGAAAATTGTTGCAATTACAAATGTTTAGGCATTCTCATGTTTATTTGTTTTGTTTGTATTGGTATGACACAAAAAAAGTGGAGAAAAAGCCTATTCTGACACATTCCACGCAACAATACAAAAATGGACTGGACAAAATTATTGGCACCCTCAATTTAATATTTGGTAGCACACCCCTTGAGAGAAAAAAAACTGAAATCAATCGCTTCCTGCAACCATCAATGGGTTTCTTACACCTCTCTACTGGAATTTTGGACCACTCTTCTTTCGCCAACTGCTCCAGGTCTCTCAGATTGGAAGGGTTCTTTTTCCCAACTGCTGTTTTGAGATCTCTCCACAGGTGCTCTATGGGATTGAGATCTGGACTCATTGCTGGCTAGTTCAGCACTCTCCAGCACTTTGTCTTAAACCATTTCTGGGTGCTTTTTGACATGTGCTTTGGGTCATTGTCCTGCTGTAAGACCCATGACCTCTGACTGAGGCCCAACTTTCAGACACTGGGCCCTACATTGCACCACAGAATTCTTTGGTAGTCTTCAGATTTTATAATGTCATGCACACAGTAAAAACATCCAGTGCCTGAAGCAACCCCAAAATATCAGTGAACTTCCACCATGTTTGACTGTAGGGACTGTATTCTTTTCTTTAAAAGCCTTATTTATGGCTTCCTCAGGTATGTTTTGGAAAACTCCCATCTGGCTTTTTTATGTTTTTGTTTCAGCAGTGGGGTCCTCCTAGGTGTACCATAGTGTCCCTTTTTATTCAAATGGCAACGTATAGTGCAAACTGACACATTTCTACCCTGTGCCTGAAGGTCAGCTTGAATTTGTCTGGAAGTTGATCGAGGTTCTTTATCCACCATTCGAACAATCCTTTGTTGCCATCTTTAATCACGTCCAGGGAGATTAGCTACAGTGCCATGGGCTGTAAACTTCTTGACAACTTTGCGCACAGTGGACACAGGAACACAAATCTCTGGAGATGGATTTGTAACCTTGAGATTGTCCATGCATTTCCACAATTTTTGTTCTCAAATCCTCAGACAATTATTTGCTGCTCTTTCTCTTCTCCATGCTCAGTGTGGCACACAGAGACACACAACAGAAAAGTTGAGTCAATTTTTCACCATTTTAACTGGTTGCCGGTGTGATTTCTATATTGTCAGCACCCGTTAATTGATACAGGTGAGTTTAATTACAAATTACAGGAACATCACAAACTTGGAATGCAATTATTTCTTACAATTTTAAGAAGGTGCCAATAAGTTTTTCCAGTCCATTATTGGAGTTTTGCGTGGAATGTGTCAGATTTGGCTTTTTTTTCTCCACTTTTTTTGTGTCATACGAATACAAACAAAAGAAATAAACATGAGAATGCCTAAACATTTGTAATTGCAACCATTTTCTGGGCGAAGTTATCTGAAATGTAGGAGTGCCAATATTTTTGGCCATGACTGTGTGTGTATAATATATATATATATATATATATATATATATATACACACATACATACATATATATAGGCCTCAAATTTTCAAGTCCTAAGCTACTAGCCAGGCCAAAAGGTTACTCATCATTAATCCCACCCATCACCCGCCCACACCACTACCCCTCTAAAAATTGTGAAACACATTATTGTGCAGTAATTTTATTTCTCTTTTTTTTTTCTTTCGTGATTCAGGTAGAGCATGCAATTTTAAGCAACTTTCTAATTTACTCCTATTATAAATTTTTCTTCGGTTACTTGCTATTTTTATTTGAAAAAGAAGGCATCTAAGCTTCTTTTTTTGGTTCAGGACCCTGGACAGCACTTTTTTTATTGGTGGATGAATTTATCCACCAATCAGCAAGAATAACCCAGGTTATTCACCAAAAATGGGCCGGCATCTAAACTTACATTCTTGCTTTTCAAATAAAGATACCAAGATAATGAAAAAAATGTGATAATAGGAGTAAATTAGAAAGTTGATTAAAATTGCATGCTCTATCTGAATCACAAAAGAAAAAATTTGGGTTCAGTGTCCCTTTAAGGAAAGTACTTATACAACATTTAGAGTATAAGCAACTTATTACACAAATCTTTATTTTGCAAATTATTAAAAAAAGTGTTTGGCCTGTAATAGCAACAAAAGCTAGGGATAGCTCGTCATATCAGCCATCCCCGCTTGGGAAAAATGACCCAGCATAAAAGTACATCTGAGTATATCAGAATTCACATTCATCTCATGTAGTTTCGGTAAGAGAGTCCAAAGAGAGAATGGTTGATTGACCATAATAATAATTACACAGGTCTGTCACTGTACAATTCTTGCAACATTGCTTTTACAAAAGTAGAAATAATGAGGTGAAGTAAACATCACAATCAAATAATGATATAAAAATTGGGCATTTAGGTAAATAAACTTGTGGAATGAAAAAAAAATTGGTTTTGACCCATGTAGAAAGCACCATTAGGGCTTGGAAAGGGGAAGAAGATAGCTCTAGGTGTTGGTCCAGGGAACTGGGGCAAGGGGAGGGAAAAGAAAGTAAAAAAAATGGGGAGGGAGGGAGAAGGGGGTTTATCCCAGAATTATTATTATTTTTTTTTGGGGGGGGTTAAAAAATTTTTTATTGAGGTGTTGAGCAAAACATATGAATGGCCTTTTGATAAATGCTTCGTAATACATGTGCATACAAACAGGAAAATAATGCAAGAAAGCTATGTTACATCTTAATAATCAATAATAGTACTACATATGATATGTGAAACAAGTTTTTGTGCTTGATGAATCAGGAAAATAAAAGACAATGGGGCCGATTTATGAATGTGCGAGCGGATCGGATCATGTCCTCCTCACACTGATAAATGCCGACAGCAATGCCGCCCACTGCATATTCACAGCCATTCGGACGCTAGCAGGGGTGTCAATCATTCCGATCTGATCTTACCTGATCAGGATGATTGCTGTTCGCTCCCTGAGAGGTGGCGAATGAGTTAAGGAGCAGCTGCTTCTTAACTTGTTTCTGGCGAGCCTAAAGGCTTGCGCGAAAACATATGCAGTTTAGCAAATCGGCCCCAATAAATCTTGGAAAGATCTTAGATTACTGATACCTTGTTTTCTAAGGATATGGGGTTTATTGGAACATCCTGTATAGATGTTTCACCTAGTAGGGTGATACTAAGAAATTTAAGGTAGTGAATCTCTAATCTCAGTCTCTATTTTTGGGGAATGAAAAGAACTTGGAAGTGTTGGCTTATTATTGACGTGTGGTTCTGAATTTAAATATCTTTTTTTTTAAATGTATTTATTTTAAACCATAACAAATTAACACCTAGATTACGAGTTTTGCGTTATGAGTGAAAAAGCCTCATAACGCTGCTTTTTCACTACCGCTGCTATTACGAGTCTTGTAGGTATAGCTGTACTGCACACTTTTTTGGCCGTCACGCAACATAACTACCACACTACCACAAAATTATATGCGTTTCGTCCCGATCACGTTTCTTGACAAAGTCCCGTCGATTGGGACGAAACGCGTAGAATTTTACAACCTGCATTTGTCCCTATGAGGCAGCCGTAGATCCCTAGTGCACGTGGGTTTCTATTGGCAACGGCCGAGGGCGTGATCTTCTTGCTACTGCAGAGCTTGATTGAACCACTGTCGCCGGAAGGACCCACACGGCTCGAGGGACCGGACCTGATACACGCTATTGGTGCTTCGTTTGCTGGTTTCCTGGCGGAACGGCTGGTGGTTACACCGATCTGTGTGTACCCGTTTGTGGAACTTTCTCACATTAGGAGTTTTTACTGATGGGCGCATTTATATCGCAATCTTCTGAGTTTTTAGTATCTCATGTGTCATATGATTAAAGTTTATAGCTATACTTGAGTCCGCGCTTCTCTCCTTTTTGTTTTATAGTGTATTTCGTTTGGGGAACATTGGAGTTGCCCTATTTAAGAGGAGCTGCAGAACTGTGTATATATAGGAACTTTTTAGCACATTTTTACCTATTTGGATATCACCAAGCGAGTACCTAATCATTGTCTAAATTGGACTCATTCCAGTTTGCATGGACTTTATATATAATAAGTATGTTGTTTGATTCTATTACATGCACTTATCTTAATCTTATTGTCACATATGAGAATTTGAGCATCTGCTTTTATTTTCAGATTTAGATCTTACAGCGCTCTGTTGTGTATATTGGTATACACTTTTTCTTTCACTAGTTAATTATTATTAACCCCTAATCTGCTGCCCCCAATGTCGCCGCCACTATACTAAAGTTATTAACCCCTAAACCTCTGGCCTCCCACATCACTAACACTAAATAAATATATTAAACCCTAACCCCCCTAACTTTAATATAATTAAAATAAATCTAAATAAAACCTACTATTAATAACTAAATAATTCCTATTTAAGACTAAATACTTACTTGTAAAATAAACCCTAAGCTAGCTACAATATAACATAGTTACATTGTAGCTATCTTAGGTTTTATTTTTATTTTACAGGTAAGTTTGTATATTTTTTTAACTAGGTAGAATAGTTGGTAAATAGTTATTTACTATTTAATAGCTACCTAGTTAAAATAAATACAAAGTTACCTGTAAAATAAAACCTAACTTGTCTTACACTAAAACCTAACATTACACTAAAATTAAATAAATTAAATTAACAAAATACAATTATCTAAATTACAAAAAATAATAAACACTAAATTACACAAAATAAAAAAGAAATCATCAAATCTTTAAACTAATTACACCTAATCTAATAGCCCTATCAAAATAAAAAAGCCCCCCAAAATAAATAAAAACCTAGCCTACAATAAACTGCCAATGGCCCTTAAAAGGGCCTTTTGCGGGGCATTGCCCCAGAGAAATCAGCTTTTTTACCTGTAATAAAAAAATAAAAACAACCCCCCAACAGTAAAACCCACCACCCAAAATGTTCAGTTGCTTGGCTTGCCTCAATAAATCATCTGCTAAAAAATAACTGTTCTCTGGGTACAGAACATTTATTATTTCCCCACAATGTTCCTTTAAATTAATGTTTCAAGCACATTACCCTAATTTTGCGCTTGCGTGCAATCCCGCCCCCTACCCAAGTATAGTGAATCACGCGCGGGCAGAAGCTGTCAATCTCCCTGGTCGGACGAGACCAGAGAGATTGAAATTCGCCACATAATAGGTGGTGAAAGGTTAGGGAAGTAGCGGTCTGACCGCCGCTTGTAAAATATGGACTGTAAATTCTCTTGTGAGAACCTGCAGCCATAGCGGGCGAAGGGGTTGATAAATCGACCCCTAAAACTTACATTTTAGTTGTAGAATAGTGCGAATGAAGGAAATGAAACACAAAATCAGGAATGCTAGAAGCTCTGTCGCAGGGTCCCTGACCATACAATATGCTACACAGTAATTACATGATCAGTACAAGAACTCTTTTTTTATATCTTTGAATTCACAACTTTATCGATACAGACATACTGTAGCAATAGCTATCAACCCTCCTAATAATGTATCTCTTATTTTACATAACTTGGATGCCATCTAGTTAAACGCTGCCATTATTACTAGAAAAATAAAAGGTAATAATGATGTTTATATTACAGCTTTCTCCTCCACATGATTTATGAGATTTGAACAAGTCAATACCTGCAAAAAAACAAACTTGAAAAACAAAAGAGAGTAATAGATTTTTTTTATATATATTTAAAGGAACATTGAACACTAAATACACTTTATAAGCAAAGTATTGAGGCTATGCCCCCACAATGCTGCTGTTCCGATAAGCAGCGTTAGACTCACTATCCAGCTGTGCAACTAACGCTTCTTCTAAATGGATTAGCAGCGTTTTTTTGGTGTTAAAGGGACACTGAACCCAAATGTTTTCTTTTGTGATTCAGATAGAGCAGGCAATTTTAAGCAACTTTCTAATTTACTCCTATTATCAAATTTTCTTCATTCTCTTGGTATCTTTAATTGAAATACAAGAATGTAAGTTTAGATGCCGGCCCATTTTTGGTGAACACACTGTGTTGTTCTTGCTGATTGGTGGATAAATTCATCCACCAATGAACAAGTGATTTCCATGGTTCTGAACCAAATAGCTTAGATGCCTTCTTTTTCAAATAAAGATAGCAAGAGAACGAAAAAAATTGATAATAGGAGTAAATTAGAAAGTTGCTTAAAATTGCCTGCTCTTTCTGAATCACTAAAGAAAAATAATTGGGTTCAGTGTCCCTTTAAACACACACATTGAGTTACAGGTTAACTAGTGAGCATGCAATTGTATCACTATAATGTCTATGGCAGCAGTGTTTGCAATTATGTATACTAAAGACACATGCGCGCTCCTGAGCTCACCTAGGATTAGTCTTTTAAAAAGGATCCCAAGAAAACTAAGTAAAATTCATAAAAGAAGTAAACTGAAAAGTTGTTTTTGTCATATTGTCTCCAATTCATTTATAGGAATATGAAACTCCATTTACCATTTAAAAAAAGTTTCCAATTTACTTCTAATATCAATTTGCTTTGTTCCCATGATATTCTGTGTTGAAGAGATACCTAGGTAGGCATCTGGATCACTTCATAGCAGGAAATAGTGCTGCAATTTAGTGCTCTTGCAAATGGATAACATTCTTGCAAAACTGCTGCCATATAGTGCGCCAGAAAAGGACCGGCATACGTCCCTGCTTTTCAACAAAAAGAGAACAAAGAAAAACTGATAATAGAAATAAAGTAGAAAGTTGTTTATCTATCTGAATCATGAAAGAAAAATGTTGGTTTTCATATCCCTTTAAAGGAAAAGTCTAGACCCAATACTAATACTTTATTACTTACTGTTACATACCAGACAACAATCTTGCAACAGGTTCCACATCTATAAGCTGTAAGAATTACATAACGTTTTTAAATAATCATTGTTTGTTAGCAGGCAAAATGGCCACAAAGCTCCGCCCACAGCTTCCTTCTTGTCCAGTTAGCTGTTCTTTTGTATGACAGTTTAGCAGTGCACATTTCATATTTTTCTGTTAGCTATTTCAAACTGCACATGCACAAATCAGGGTGTGCGAGTAGGAAAACGTATTCACGTGTCGACCGTGATTGGAGAAACTCAACATAAAAAAAATAAACATTCAATAGGTGGGCGGAGCTTGGCAGCCATTTTTGGCTCCTACCAAACGAATATTTAAATGTTTCATGTACTTCTTACAAGGATATAGATGTGGGATCAGTTGCAGGATGCTTCTCTGGAATGTAACAATAAGTAATCAAAATTATGTATTTGGTCTAGACTGTCCCTTTAGGTTCAATTTAGACTGTATTTGGTCTCTCTAGACTGTCCCTTTAAGTTAAAAAGGCGGCTTAGTCATTTTTAATTTCCAGATGTTCATAGACATATGTATTAGGCACCAATCCTTTGGGCATTCCATGTTTCTGATTGGTGCACACGCATCATGCACATCAATGAATCCTTAATCAGTATGCACTGGGATATCCCTACAAGTTTCTAATTGAACCTTACATTTCCTTGCCATTCTCCCTTGAGTAACAACTTATACAACATATTCTTCTTGTATACGTTGCTGAAAACCATACCTAGGTATGCTACTGGGAGCTAGCTGCTGGTGGATACACACATATGCCTCTTGTCTTTGGCTCACCAGATATGTTCATTGCTGTTCTGTAGCTGCATTTAAAGAACCATTTAATACTTGATTAAACACTTTGTAGAAGTACAATAGCACATTACAGCATTTTCTTTTCGCACTTATGTCCTTTTTTTGATGATGATACAGAAGGAATTGAGAAAAAGCCCTTGTAGTGTTTAATATCAAATTAAATATGCTATATTATCCATGCAGGTTACCAGAGAGAAATAGATGTTTTGGCCATTTTTTTTGTTGCTCCAGTAAAGAATTGCTGGCAATGAGAAGGGTTAATAAAGTGTGTTCCTTGCCAGAGCACCTGACTCAGACACTGCAAGGAAATATAGCCAAAAGTTCTCTGCAAAACCTGTAGCAAAGGATTCAGCAGACAAAGGGGCGGGGCCGAGTGAAGCCAATCACCAGAAAGCTTCGGAACTAGATGAAAGGGAAGGTGGGTGTGGCTTATAGTTAATTCATTAAAATGTGTTTGAGAGCGTGGGAACAGGGAGAGCTAATCTTCCCAGCACTGACTAATATAAAAGAGAGAGAGAAAGAGGAGGAGAGGCAACAAAAATACCACACAGATCTCTGAGTAAACTATGAGACATTGCAGCTTAACAGAAAAGAAAGGGTTAAAAAGATTGGAGGATTTTATGACCCAGTTTGGTTTTTTTCTTTTCTTTCTTTTGTAGGTAATGTTTTAGCTGCTTGTCTGTCCCAAGTATGCTTGAATTTCCCTACCACCTAGTTAGGGTAGTTTTAACAATAAATCTTCCATTCTCTTAAAGGGACATGAAACCCAATAATGTTCTATTGTATGCTCTGTCTAAATCATGAAAGAAATGTTTTGGGTTTTCTAATACTCAGAACCTGAAATGCACCTGCTGACTTGTCAAGTCTAGGTCTGCTACATATCTGTCCCTAATTGGCTTTAACTGATAACAACTGCATAAAAATGCATTTTATACTAACTTTATGACTGTCATTAGCCTTGTTGTCTGCAGACTAAAGCCCTGATTGGCTCTGCCAAATAAGACAAATGGTGGGTGGAGTTTGGCTATTGAAAAATAATTGCAGTAAAAAGGATGTTAATTTGTTTTAAAATGTTAAGACTTGGCTGATATGTTATTCTATAGCAACACAACAGAAATATCTTGTAATTATAAGGTGTTTACTGTCCCTTTAAAATGTGGTTAAAGGGATATGAAACCCCAATTTTTTTTCATGATTCAGATAGAGCAGCAGTTTTAAGCAACTTTCTAATGTATTCCTAATATCACATTTTCTTTGTTCTCTTAGTATCTTTATTTGAAAAAGCAGGAATTTAAGCTTAGGAGCCGGCCCATTTTTGGTTCAGCACATGGGTGACGCTTGCTGATTGGTGGTTAAACTCTCAATATGGACTAGTGCTAGACACATGACGAGCCTATGATCCAGTAGCACAGTCAAAAGGACAGTAAATCATTTTGATCATTCACATGAAAGAGTATTATTTAAACAGGTTCATTTATTGTGTTAGAAGAAAACAAGGCTAAGGGCAAAATTCAACTCTCATGATTCAAATAGATCATGCAGTTGTAAGAGTTTTGCAGTTTCTTTCTATTATCAAATTTGATTCATTCTCTTGGTATCCTTTGGTGAAAAGCATACCTAAGTAGGCTCAGGAGCAGTTGTGCACTACTGGGAGCTAGCTGCGGATTGGTGGCTATGCCCATAAGCCTCTTTTCATCGGCCCAACGAAGGTGCTCAGCTAACTTCCAGTAGTGCATTGCTCCTCTGTAGCTGAGTTTAACTATGTGTTTAACGCCTTTGCAGGTGTTATATGCAAGCAATAATGCAATAATGCAATAAGAACATGTCAGCACTTTTATGCCCCTTTAAAAAGGTTTATTTTGATTTTGAAGTTAACAGAAAGTGTATGTCTGTGTACAACAGGTCCTTAAAGGGACATAAAACTCAAAATTGAGTTCAGTTTTGAAAAATATTCATTTTTCCAGTACACGTCTTAACAAACATTGCTTCCATAAAAAGTTATGGCTGTTTCAGTAAAAGTTTTTACAGTGTACAGAGCATATGTAGATATGTCACATGCACCTGCATTCAAACACTGCACCTGCTCATCTGCTCTGTCACCAACTATACAAATTGAGTAATCAACAGCCCTATTATAGATGCAACAAAGAAATAATAAAATAAAAACACTTCTGCCCCTTTAATCCTTCCAAATGTTTTATAGGAACATAGCAACAACCTATGGGGCACCTGTATGATTACTTCATGTCCAACTCTTTCCTGTTGTTTAATTTAGATGCATAAAACTCTTTCCCTATAAAAATGTTTAAAGGGAAAGTATTTTCAGAATAAAACTTTCATGATTCAGTCAGGGCATGTAATTTTAAACAACTTTCCAATTTACTTTTATCATCAAATTTGCTTTGTTCTCTTGGTATTCTTAGTTGAAAGCTAAGCCTAGGTAGGCACATATGCAAAGTTCTAAGCCCTTGAAGGCCACCACTTATCTCAGTGCATTTGAAAGCTTTTCATCGCTAGAGGGCGTTAGTTATCGTGTGCCATATAGATAACATACTTATGAGACAGCACTGATTGGCTAAAATGCAAGTCTATCAAAAAAACTGAAATAAGGGGACAGTCTGCAGAGGCTTAGATACAAGTTAATCACAGAGGTAAAAGTGTATTAATATAACTGTGTTGGTTATGCAAAACTGGGGAATGGGTAATAAAGGGATCGTCTATCTTTTTAAACAATAGACAATTCTGGAGTAGACTGCCCCTTAAATTATGAATACTAAAAAGTGGACTTTTTTAGAACTGTCATTATTTATTTTGTCATCTGTTCCTGTATTTTAACTCTAAAAAGTGTAATTTGTTTGAACCTACAACAGAGAAGCTACAGGATCCAGAATCGAACCCTGCAACATGCTATTGTCATCGCTTTATCATAACTGTCTCTAACTGGTCACAGCAGAGAAGATATGATTTAAGTAAGGCGCTATTTGTAGGCATGAAACGCATAAGATCTGACTTCCGTCCTACATGAGATTTTAATGCAACTGTGAATAAAGGATACAAGTGATTTTAATCAAGTGCGGCACTTTTCTCTTTTTCTTGCAAGTTAAGATAAATATACTAAGGAGGCTTTCAAAGTGATGTGTTCCTGGACTGCAAAACAGTGCAAATTTCCGTACAAAATGGCATCTTTACATGGTTTTAAAACATTTATTTTGCGTGCAGATCTTTTGCTATGCTGGTTTTTAATTGGTGATATATATTGTGCATATATCAATAACTTCAAAGAAATTGAAGGCACATGAGACTTTGACCTTTGTAACTTGACTTGTTCTTATCTGGTACAGAGAGGGATATGGGCGAGGGAGGGTACTGGGTGAAACAGTGTAAGACAAAAGAGATATCAATTCCGAATATATTTATTTTTAAGGGACATTAAACACTATATAAATGTTAGATAGAATGATGCATTCAAAGAAAATATTATTCTGAGAATAACATGTAGATTTATTTTTTAAAGTTTCATTAGCTGTTTAAATATTGACAAAATAAGTGTAAAGTTTTAGTATCTATAAAAGAATGGGAGCTGCCATGTTGTAACTTAGGTTACCTTCTCTGCTGTGGCCAATCAGGGACAGTTATAAATAGGTCACTAGAGTGTGCAGCCAATGGCTGTGTGGAATATAACAGTGTTCTGCACTTCCATTTCTAACAGGAACTGAAAAGCTCGCAATTTTAGAAGGGAACTATAGGAAAAGGGGCAAAATAAATAATGAAAGTATATTGCAGAGGTTGCTTTATATATATAAGATTTATCATTTTACATTACCATTTCAAAATGTTTAATGTCACTTTAAGGTAACTAAAAACAAAGCACTAAAGATAATGTTGTGTTTGGGGGAAAGAGGGAGTGCCTGAGACTGTCAGATATTGGTATAGAATGGACTCGACTTGAAACTAGATACAAGAGCTGACTGTTTATTTATGATCAATTAACCTATATGGCCGAGTGGCTGGTACACGTTCAGAGTAGTAGTCTGGTACCAGCTCATTCAGAACTTGATGAGAATTAGCTAACAGCTGGGTAAGACGTTAGTACCTGTAGTAAGAAACGGATTAGAATGACCTGACATAGGGGTACATTTATTAAGCAGCTTTTTTGGATATGTGGAGCAGCCTCACATTTAAGAAGCTAAAACCGCATATTTTTTTTCTCAGAAATGTCGAGTTCAAACTCTTTTGGGGTGATTGACATGCCCTGCTTGAACGCAATTGGTTGTGCTGGAGCTGGGGGTGGCATTGCGTAATAATCTTCTTGTGCAATTTTAACCCTTTGAGTGCTAAGCACTTTCCCACCTGGGTGCTAAGGTTTTCTTAAAGGGTTTTTTATTTTTAAAAATATTTTTTTTACTTTTTTATTTATTTCAGATCCCCAAGACTTACACCGTTGGAAAGGTTAGGCGATTACCTTTCTAACGGTGGGTCTTGCGGGTCTGTAGCTGCTTAGATGCCTGAGATACAGGCTTCTAAGCAGCATGTCCCCTGCTCCTATATTTAACATTGTTAATGTTAAATAAAGTTGCGCGGTGACGTCATCACGTTTATTGCGCGTGACGTCACCACGCAAAACAGAAGCCCCAGCGATGCCTTTCATTATGCAGCACCGATCGCTGGGGTAGGAGCGGGTGGGAGCCCCCAGATCTCCCTCAAGTTGGGAGAGTGCTAGTGACGGCTCAGAGCCGTCATTAGCACCAGAGTGGGAAACTCTGTGACGGCTCAGCGCAGTCATTAGCACTCAAGTGGTTAAAGGAACACTGAACACAATTTTTTTTCTTTCGTGATTCAGATAGCGCATGAAATTTTAAGCAACTTTCTAATTTACTCCTACTATCAAATTTTCTTCGTTCTCTTGGTATCTTAATTTGAAAAAGCAAGAATGTAAGTTTAGGAACCGGACCATGCTCTATCTAAATCATGAAAGAAAAAATTGGGGTTCAGTATCCCTTTAAATTTCACCTTGCAATGAAACATCACAAGTGGCAATTGCAGACGGACAGGTTCACTACTTTACCCCATTGCATTATCTGTAATCAGGAGTAGATCAGGTAAATAAATTGAGAATGTAAAAAAAAATCTTGAGACAGGAACAAAAAGCCTCTTACACATTGGGGGGTAGTTATCAAGCCGTCAACCTCAAATACGCTGGAATTCCGCAGCGTATTTGTGGCGAGGCTGATTCGCCTTAGTTATCAAAGGCTTCACACCGGCAAAAGTAGAATTTTGTGACGTAAACTTCCATCCACCGGACTCCGTCCGACACAGATCGATTCTTACATCACTCCAGATGTTCCGCACACAAGTGCGGCACAATCTCACTACTTTTGCTAGTTATCAAAAAACTAGCAGGTACGCTCGGCACTTTTACGGCCCAGCGTACCTGGTTTTCAAACCGCCAGCCTGGAGGCGGCGGATCCCATAGGAATCAATGGGAGTCTGACCATAGCGAAAGTACAAGTTCGCTGCTGCCAGACATCCCATTCATTCCTATGGGAAATGTCTGCACCTAACACCCTAACATGTACCCCGAGTCTAAACACCACTAATCTGTCCCCCCTACACCGCCGCAACTAAATAAATGTATTACCCCGTAAACCGCCACTCCCGGAGCCCACCGCAAGCTACTCTATACATATTAACCCCTAAACCGCCGCTCCCGGAGCCCACCGCCAACTACATTATACCTAGTAACCCCTATCCTGCCCCCCCTATACCGCCGCCCTCTATAATAAATTTATTAACCCCTATCCTGCCGATCCCGCACCTCGCCCGAAACTAAATAAATAGTTTAACCCCTAAACCGCCGCTCCCGGACCCCCGCAACCTATAATAAATTTATTAACCCCTATCCTGCCCCCCCTACACCGTCGCCACCTATAATAAATTTATTAACCCCTATCCTGCCCCCCACTACACCGCCGCCACTGTAATAAAATTATGAACCCCTAAACCTAAGTCTAACACTAACCCTAACACCCCCCTAACTTAAATATTAATTAAATAAATCTAAATAATATTTCTATTATTAACTAAGTTAATCCTATTTAAAACGAAATACTTACCTATAAAATAAACCCTAATATAGCTACAATATAAATAATAATTATATTGTAGCTATCTTAGGATTTATTTTTATTTTACAGGTACCTTTCAATTTATTTTAACTAGGTACAATAGCTATTAAATAGTTATTAACTATTTAATAGCTTACCTAGCTAAAATAAAGAGAAATTTACCTGTAAAATAAAAACTAACCTAAGTTACAATTACACCTAACACTACACTATACTTTAATAAATTATTCCTATTTAAAACTAAATACTTACCTGTAAAATAAACCCTAAGATAGCTACAATATAATTAATAATTACATTGTAGCTATTTTAGGATTTATATTTATTTTACAGGTTATTTTACGAAGCCGGGTCTTGAATCTTCATCCCGCCGACGCGGAACATCCTCCTTTCCCGACGAACTACCGACGAATGAAGGCTCCTTTAAAGAAGGTCATCCAAGATGGCGTCCCTTCAATTCCTGATCGCAACAGCCAATAGAATGCGAGCTCAATCAGATTGGCTGATTGGATCAGCCAATCGGATTGAACTTGAATCTGATTGGCTGATTCCATCAGCCAATCAGATTTTTCCTACCTTAATTCCGATTGGCTGATAGAATCCTATCAGCCAATCGGAATTGAAGGGACGCCATCTTGGATGACGTCCCTTAAAGGAGCCTTCATTCGTCGGTAGTTCGTCGGAAAAGGAGGATTTCCGCGTCGGCGGGGTGAAGATTCAAGACCCGGCTTCGACGATGACCTCGCCCGGATAGAAGACTTCTTCAGCGCCTCTTGGAAGATGACCTCGCCCGGATGGAAGATTTCTTCAGCGCCGCTTGGAGGATCACTTCATCGGATGGAAGATTTCTTCAGCGCCCCTTGGAGGATAACTTCTGCAGGTCCGGATGTCCTCTTCAGTTCCATCCGTGGCTCGGCTGAGTGAAGACAACTAAAGGTAGGATGATCTTCAGGGGATTAGTGTTAGGTTATTTTAAGGGGGGTTTGGGTTAGATTAGGGGTATGTGGGTGGTGGGTTTTAATGTTGGGGGGGTTGTATTTTTCTTTTACAGGCAAAAGAGCTGAACTTTGGGGCATGCCCCCACAAAAGGCCCTTTTAAGGGCTGGTAAGGTAAAAGAGCTTTGAACTTATTTAATGTAGAATAGGGTAGGGCATTTTTTTATTTTGGGGGGTTTGTTATTTTATTAGGGGGCTTAGATTAGGTGTAAGTAGCTTAAAATTGTTGTAATATGTTTTTAAATGTTTGTAACTTATTTTTTTTATTTTTTGTAACTTAGCTTTTTTTATTTTTTGTACTTTAGTTAGTTTATGTAATTGTATTTAATTGTTGTTATTTGTAGGTAGTTTATTTAATTTATTTAATGATAGTGTAGTGTTAGGTTTAATTGTAAATTAGGTTAGGATTTATTTTACAGGTAATTTTGTATTTCTTTTAGCTAGGTAGTTATTAAATAGTTAATAACTATTTAATAACTATTCTAACTAGCTAAAATAAATACAAAGTTACCTGTAAAATAAATATAAATCCTAAGATAGCTACAATGTAATTATTAATTACATTGTAGCTATCTTAGGGTTTATTTTACATGTAAGTATTTAGTTTTAAATACGAAGCAATTTTTGGGAGTTGCATGTCCCTTTAATGGTGTTGGGGGATCACATAAACCTGCTGGGATTGCGAGTGGGGTTGGTGTGGGTAGTTTACTGCAGTGGGAGGTCAGGGTTAGACTTTATTGAGGTAAAGGCAGTAGGGGAATTACAGTATCCATAATATTTTTTAAAGCCCTGGAACCTATATAATATAGGTGTCATCATTACATTATTTATTTATTCACACCGAGGTTTAGGTCACTGTGCAGCAGATGTAGCAATAGACCTTACACCAGGATATGAACGCGGTTTCCGCTGAATTGCAACAGCTCACAAATAATATAATTTGTTAACATCTCCCATAGGAAGTAATAGCTGTCTAAACTACCGCAATGCAGCCAGTACGATTCATGATTAACTTCTATTATCTAATCTGCTTTGTTCACTCGTTGTCCTTTGTAGGAAAGCATACCTAGGTAGGTTTAGGAGCAGGAATGCTGATTGGTGACTGCACACAAATGCCTCTTGTAATTGACTGACCAGATGTGTTCAGCTAGCTCTCAGTAGTGCATTGCTGCTCATTCAACAAAGGATACCAAGAGAATGAAGCAAATTTGATAATAGTAGAATATTAGAATTCTATTCTTATTCTGAATCATGAAAGATGTATTTGTTTAGGTGTATGTCTTTTTAATAGAGATGATTTTATCTCCCAGAAGCTGCAATTAATATGGGAAGTGTTGTCTGACATCGTAGAGCGTTACACATAGGATCTAGCCGTATTCATTTGCAGTTCTACAACGTCTTTTACCATTTTGTTCCCAGGATATTTCCCCACTGACCTGTATTGTTATTCTGAGATACAAAGGAAGCTTGTGGTGACCCACAAGGGTGACGTCAAATAGTAGCGGCATAAGGGGATTAATTTGTTGTTTCCTGAAACAACCCACATTAAAAAACTGTCATTTTATGAAACT